>NC_068355.1:143526848-143657048 GCF_020536995.1 Dreissena polymorpha | reverse complement strand
TTAATGACTGCATAATAGTTTCAAACTGATGTGAAACAAATACAATATATTTATTTTAATTGCCAAGTAAGATACATTTCTTTTCAATCATGAGATTACCCTTAAATACATGTTCCTTTTAATGAGTCAGTGAACAGTTAAGATAGAGGCATGCGAATGGACCCTTCTTTAATCATCTATAACAGGTAAACGACATAATAAATTTACGTCATCAACCCAACTTCAATCCAACCATACACTCTCAAATTTCCAGTCGCTGTCGGTGTATATTTATATATAAATATATTACTCGTTACTGTATATATCAAGTTTTGGCTTTGTTTGTAGCTAATGCTATACTACTTTGTGCAACATGCTGACAATAATTTTCGGTAATAATATTAAAATAATTGATCTGAACACTTGGTATCAACTAGCATGGCGTTATTATGTTTCAAATAGTTTATACCATTTTTCACATATCTGAATTGTGAGAAGGCCTACTTCTTAACATTAACACAATTTAAACCAATTGTACGTGACGCGTGAGCTTTTTGCATTCCGAGAAGCGAAACTATGAATAAATTACGTATGTCATTGTTCATTATGCCATGTCCTATTTTACGATACACGCCTACTTATTTTATTTCGTTTCACAGATGGTGTAGGCATTACTTGTTTATTCTAAGGATTTATACATTCAAAAAACGTTATTTTAAAGAAAAGCCACGCAAGATGAGAATGCTGATAACACGCTATATAATGTTGTCATTATCAACGCGGATACTGATTTCCGTTAGTAAGTCGTATTATATGGCATCATACTTCAGCGATTTGTTCGAAAACTCAAATATAAAAAATGTAATTCATGGATATATTATTGAGACTGCGAATAAAGTGTTATCAATTTGATTATATAACATATTAAAAGGATTTCCAAATCAAAGACTGAAACAAATTTTATTCAAGCAAACAACGGCAACAAGGAAAAACCCTAATACCTCATATAATTCAAAATTCACAGCTATGTATATCTAAGTTGCCTTATGAACGATTTGTTTTACAAAATCATATTCTTTAACACATTATACACATAAATGATTCTAAATGAACGCTTTAGTTTTTCATTAACAAGAAAAGGTTAAATGTTAATCAATATCATTAAAACTATAATTGGATTTCTTTTCATTGTGTAATCATGTTCGGTTTTGCACTTGGTATTGCATGACCGTTCTACAGGTGAAGGTGTGACTTACGAATACTGTTATCATAAAATAATGATTTGCCTCTTGTAAATGCTTTTTCTTCTAAAGATGCGTATTATTTCAATAAGCGCATACACCCTTATAATGGTAGGTTGTTTACCTATGGACCCAGGACAGATGCTACAAGATCAAAGATTCCTGATGACAACTCCAAAATTTTCACGGAGTACGTAATGCTATTTGCGTTATATCAGAAAACTATTAAATGTCTTATCTGAATTATTCCATGTGATCTAATTTCAATTGTGTGTAAATATGGAAAAAGCTGCGCAGATTTTTTTGCAAGAACAATATAAATATAAGGCAGTAGTACTTCGAAATATCAAAATGTATGCCAAATAAAAGGAATGCATAGCTTGACAATTCCAGACACTGTTTTGACGAAAGATCGACAAACACCAACTACAACTGTAACGTTTGTCACACCTAAAACTGAGGCAAATCAGAAGAAAACACAAAAGAATGATATACAAATAAGGTAATTGTTTTTAAACTTATATTTATACAATATTATGATAATTATGGATGTATCTTCAATACATCGCAATAAAACATTTATTTAAAATAATGATCTCACTTGTTTAATTGACAAATCTAAAACATAAATATAAACGTATTTCGATCATATTTAGCCACAACATATAAATCATATATACGTTGTTGTTATTTTGCTAATGCTTCAATGTATCGATTAAAACTTTTGCGAAGTTATAAATGTACATGATCTAGTGGAACATGCACCATCTATATATTTCATTATCGAACACCTTTAACAGTATTTTAATTACGCTATATTGATGTTTTTATAGTCAAGTGTCCGGACCTTCAATGGCGAATATGGCTTGCATATTCTGCGGTTCCAACGCAAAGGAATCGTAACTGGGACTAATTTGTGCCACGCGGTGAACAAATGTGTAAATAGTGGACGCTTCAGTGAAAAGATTTTAACTATGTTTTGAATTAAACGAATGTATGCATATGATGAATCAACAAGTTCACTACCTCGAATACAAAATTGAAATGTCATTATTGGATGTTGCCATTAAATCTGTATAATAAATTTATTTAATAAATAAAACGTATTAAGAACAATACTATCATATAGTATACTTAGCGGACATGTAACTTGCTATATTTATTAAAAGAATAAGCAGTAAACAATGCTCAATTTAAGAATTTGAAATTTAAAATAGTGTGAGGCTAAAACATATAATGGGCATATATAAACAATGGATATATTTAATAATTATCGTATTACACAGAATCATTAACATAAACATCATAAACATTTACTAATTTCATAATTGAAAAATGTCACCATATTATATTAAATCGTTATGGCTGCACCAATTTGGCAAGATAAGTTTTAACAAGTGCTGAATTTATATTCAATAATTTTTACCTTTACTTTATACATCTCGCCATATTTTGCTCTACTCAATACGTGACATTTATGTATATCTACGTATTTATTTCCATGTTTGTTAAGTTACAGCCATTTCCGCATTGCCACATGGCGTGACAAAACTTGTGTTATATCGTCAAACATACATGAACCGTACCAAGGACATCGTAACATGGTAAATTATGTGCGGTTCAGCCTAATTGTATATTTCAGTGGCCACCTAAAACAAGCAGGTAAATATATGTTTAAATGTAGCTGGATTGCTACGATCTTTCAATTGTAAAATTGTTCTAACACAACATATATTTTCTTTATAAGATCGTTCGGAATAATAAGTGGATTGCTCATTTAAAAATCATTTATTTCATGTGCTTAAAAGAATGACCACGAGGGTTGGATTCATACTTCATCGAGAAATCCGAAAAGAAGCTGAAAACATCACTAACATTTTCTATCAAGTTATGAAACGAACAGGTTAGTTAATTTAGTAGTGTTATATCATTGAAAATCAGTCATTACTATTTGATATGCAATCAACTTGCTAATACCCATGTTATCGTCTTATGCCTTAATACATTATTTAATACAATAGAAGATTATTACTTTACAAGTATCAGAAGAAGAAAAAAACATTGCGTTCATCTATGAAATTTTCAGCTGTTGCCATTACTCAATGTAATCATTCAATTAACAACGCTCATGAGTGTTACGATATTGTTTAATATTTGCATGAGCGGATAATTACAACATCGTCTTCGAAAAATATCTGTGCATGGATATTCGTTTCCGTTATCCATACCCTCACGTAAAGGAAATGTTTCTGATATGAATACAATGCATTTAGATATTTTAATATAATTAAAATTGATGTTATTTACAAACTACTTATTGTTGTTCATCAACATATCGAATATTGTGTAAATATTATACTTAAATAGTGTGCATCTTAAGATGTATACCATTTGACTAAATTTTAACTTTATTTCATCCATGTGGAATAAAGACCTTCCGTTAACTTAACTTATTTCTTACACTATATATTCGAATTCACAGTAATGAATGGATTTTGTCGGGCGATACACTAATGTCTTCTGTAGTGTGGTACTTACTTTAAATGCATCGTTTAATTTTGGTATGGATATATATGTGAAAAAATATATTAAAACACAAACAAAATGTATTGTATGTTTCGATTTAAATTAACTTAAATATAGTTATTGTTTTTAAAATATAAAAAAACGCTATTTGTTGAACTTAGATCAATGCTAGAAGAGTGTTTCCAAATTATTTACTGTGTTACTTCTAATCATCATCACTTGATTAATGGTTTGTGGCACATTTCTAACCATGCATACATGAAAGCACTAATTCTCTTTATTCCAAGTAGCGCGATATATCATTAATAACGTGTGTTAATGTTATAATGCAAAACGAAATATTGATAATTTCAATAACTTTAAATTAGTTCAATTGTTATAATTGACACTGCATTATATGAAGTTTATTTGTATTTTCGTTATTTTTTACGTTCAGAAAATCCATTAATTATACTTAATAACTAGCTCTGCGATTCGTTTAAAAAGATCTAAACAAGACAATCGTGTATCCACTAAGCAATAGTTCTCGAGATAGATTTGAATGATCCTCAGGGGTCTTGTTTGACGTACTACGATAAAATTAACCGTATCTATATACTTTGCATTGTAGGATTAAAAAGCGTCAGGCTTGCACATTTTGTGGATCCACTAACAAAGATGCGTTTGCTAAGGAGAGCGCAGGGGAAATTACCTCATGATGTTTTGTAGAAAGCTTTCTTGATCAATTCCTGTCAAAAATGCAAAAATATTGCAGTTTTGTTAGGTGCACTTATAAATATGTTGCAAAACTATATAGGTATATATAATTTTCAAACAAAGAAGCCAATTGGTAGTTACAGGAACTCAGATTATCAATATATTAAACTTTTGTATTAAGCGTGCATTATAAGCATTATACACGTATTAAGTTAAAGTATTGTTGCGTGGTCAACGGCGATTGTACATATCAAGAAGAAGATGGTCGACAATAATAAGTTTGTTATACATTGTTTTTTCCTATGGCTGTTAGGTTATTTAGGTATAGGTGTGCTTGTTTTGTGTTGTTAAGTTAAAACAAAAAGAGAAACGTAAAATCCAATGATTTTATTTATATAATATCATCACTGCATATTCCGTGTTGATGTTGAGTTATCGCATTTAACAAATGAAAAACTATTATGCGAACGATACTTAAACTATGTGTATGGACCGATGGTTGTGTGTTTATTATTAGTTTTGTTAATACATGAATGTTAAGTAAGAGTTTATTTTGAAACCATAGAATGCAATATTTAATCAAACCTAGTTTAATAAAGTATCTATTTTAAAATCACACATACTCAACATAAAACCACTGGGCTTCATCCATGTTATGTTTCAAATACACTCTGTGTGAATGTTCATTTTATGTACTCAGTAGAGTAATTTGCAGGTAGAACTAATTTTTTCTCACGTTGAGCGTTTACATTATTAAAACTAACAAAGGATATTACGGATCGCTTTTTATCAAATATCATTTAATATGTTTATTAAAAAAATAGATTGTTACTTCCGCATTTATTTGTTTTTCAATATCTCGACATTTATATTTTGAAACACGTGATTTAAATATTAAATTAAACGTTATTATCAGATATGTTTGTATATGTTTTCTTTACGTGTGTATTTGCATATATAATTGTGGTCGAAAACTTAAACAATAAGGTGGTTTTAAGATTAAATAATACGTGTAACAGCTGAGGGTTTATAAGATGGTAGTGGATTTTATTTCGATTTTTATTGTTACCAATTGTTTAGACAGTAAGAGTGCGTGTGTTTGTTTGTTTATTTTTTTCAGATATATTTTTTATATTGAAATGAATTATACTTTCAGTAAATGCCAATTAGATGTTCAGGATTACTTTGTGTTGTTTAATTGTGTGTATTTAACGAAATTCAACGTTTTATATGATTCTTATTTTAAACTAAACCAAATAAAGGATTTTTTTAAATCCAAGATAATTATTTATAGCTTATTTAGCTCTAAACAATGTCATTTTGTGTGGGTGTATATTTGTTTTATGCCTCTTTTTGTTCTTCAATTGTGCTCTTACCATAAATGAAGGACCGCGTTGTACAAAGAGCTTTCTGTTAGCATGTTGAAGGCGATGCTTAGCTTTGTAAATAATGGCATATATAAATATATATGTAACATAATTAATTGAAACATACACTTATAATCCATATTAATAATAACGAATACATTTAAATTATACCAGATACGTAATGAAATGATTCCTAGTTGCCAATGTTTCGATCAGTAGACCATGTCTGCTTAAGTATATATGACTAACTATTTTGACAAAATTTTTAAATACAGACGTAATTTGTTTTTATCGTTCAAGTAAACCTTTCTTTTGATTATTAAACATATAGATAGCCTTACGGATAAATCACATGGCATCAAACATACCTCTAATGCATTTGGTGAATGCGGGGAAAATACCTAAGAGTCATAGAAAAACAACGTTACTTTTTATACCAAATGCAAATATGTTTTTGTCACTATTTGTGTACTGAATTGTCTTGAAAATGTGCTGTGCAAATTTTGCTCATACTTGTCGACACTAATGTCATTAAAGCTTTAATACCACACACAATCAAAGCAAAAAACTGCGAATATCTATTTTGAATCATTTGTTCACTATGTCCATTACATCATTTTCGTAGGAGTTCTAAACGAAAAATGTAATATAGAAATTATTTTTATTGTGATTTCCGTTTATGAGAATAAAGCCTTGTTTTTAATATTGAAAAGAACCTTCTCTTTATCAGAGCAGAATAGTGTATTTTTACTTAAGCACGTGAAGCTCGTTGTCGTTAACATACAAATAAAATTTCCGCATGCGTTGAAGAACACACAAAACACACATCATTTTAAACAAAAGGTAATCTAAATAAAAAGGAAATAAACATATTTCATGAACATAATTTGTGAGAATATCACATGGATGTGGTACATACATAGTGAGCACACAATGTTGTACGTAAAGTTTTACAATTAGAAATAATTACATAATAATGACCTTATTTTCTCTGTAAAGAAAATTTATTATTATTTTAGACTACATATATATGACATTTTCTCTTCTTTTAAAGCATCTTAAACTTTACATGGCTAGCTTTCTTAATGCAGTTTTGTTTGAACTATTAAATAATTAAATTAACTTGAACATATTTGGCCGGATTCTATAATAGTTTGGAATGTATTCATTCCTAATATCCTTATTATACGGACATTTAAGAACAAAGTTAAAATCATCATCGATGTGATCTAGGTTGCGTTGATCTCTTTCAAAGTTCTGGTGTGTGTCCGTTTTCTATAGATAATTTAAGATACGACAAACATTATTTAGCAATAACGTTCCTATGTTGTTGTTTTTTTCAACAATATCAAGATACGATTATCTTTCAAATACTGGTTTTATTTCCTTATAGAGAATCATTGAGCTACATGACGTCATGCTGAAATTCAAGTCAGTGATATAATGAACTCGTAATCTGTTTTTGAATAGCGGGATTAATTGATCTTTTTTTTTTACAGATTCTGTGAAAAGCAATACATCGATGAAACCGGTTTGGTTGAAAATGTCCTGTATTTTCGAGGACCCATCGTTTGCATCATTTTTAAGTTAAATTTCTAGTCTCTGTAAAAGTGACACTTGTTTAAGAATGCAATATCCCTGTTTTACAGTATGTAATTTAAAAAAAAATCATCCTGATATATCTGTCCATATGCAAGGGAAATCGACCAACCTCGGAATATAGCGATAATGAATTTGTTGACATTTTTACGTTTAATAGTCTTTAAAAAAAATTGCGGTGAACGTGCTCCATATTTCCTTCTTTGATGGATCCCCAAACTTCGCCGTTATAGTTTAAAATTGATAAGACATATGCGTCAAATACATTAATCATGATATGTATATGTACGTTCATATCTTTTGTTAGGTTGCACAAAGAATGGATTGCTTTTAATGCTTTGCCATATAGTGTATTTGTTGCGGACACAAACGATCCACCACGTGACTTAACAATTCCGAGGTTATTCAAATGGTTCACAATGTCTATTTTTGGCCTTCGGAGTATCCCCAAAGCCAAAGTAAAGATACCAATTTCTGAGCCTATCCGAATTGGCTGGCAGCCAAAAACCAAATTCCCAAAATTCCGATTAAGGTCATAATACACCAAATAGTTTTCCTATATAATTCAATGTAAAAGCGACAACTTTGAGCGAAAATAAATGCAACATTTTGCACATAGAGACCCCCATAACCATACCTTTTCTTAAAGGCCATTCTAAGCGGAATCGATTTATGCAATAAAAAAGATATGTCATGTACAATGCAAGAAAGAACTTGACACAAATCAAAATCGACTGTTTTTGCAACTTTTTTTTTCGGCCGTTTCTTAGTGGAATTTAACCTTTTCTAGTGCAATGGTTACTATAGTCTTCATGTGTATCATATTTCAGGGATTTAGTAGTGAACACCTATTCATGCCCTACCATTATCTCCGCAAGATAACACCCTAATAATGGTAAAAAGTGTAAAACATGCCTTCCTGTCAACTATGATATTTTTTTAGAGAGTACAGCCCTACATGAAGCGATCATTTAGTGTATTGTAACCTATAAGACAACGTTTACTGTTAACATCGCGGAAAATAAGCACTTCTCGATACTTATAAAACTATTTTCTATGTGCATGCCAATTTTCAGACCGATCTTTCACGTAGAAATGCTTGAAATGCATTTTATAATAACGCCTGATAAGCCATGTGGCTTTCGCGTTCGGAGCTTTGATTTATAACGGGCGTTCAGGCGTAAAACGATTACCCTAAATAATTACAATCGGTCAAAATACTGGAATATTGTTACAAGCTATGTAGAAAAAGAAGTAAACAACTATTAAAACGTGTTCATGAGCTCTTTCAGCACAAATTGTTGCGATTTGAGATGCTCAAGACGAGTTTTTGTACGTTTTTTTCCCTTATTTTCCTCTGAAAACGTATTTTTTTCTTAAAAACTCACGATGCTCCTTAAATTCGTGAAACAAACGCATTTATTCCGTGAAATTTGCCAAATCGCGTCATATCCTACTAAAAAAATGATGATTTTCTGTAAATACAGCTCCTTTGTGACTAGGCCTGGTTTTGCGTTTAGGTCATAATACACCAAATAGTTTTCCTATATATTTCAATGTAAAAGCGACAATTTTGAGCGAAAATAAATGCAACATTTTGCACATAGAGACCCCCATAACCATACCTTTTCTTAAAGGCCATTCTAAGCGGAATCGATTTATGCAATAAAAAAGATATGTCATGTACAATGCAAGAAAGAACTTGACACAAATCAAAATCGACTGTTTTTGCAATTTTTTTTCTCGGCCGTTTCTTAGTGGAATGTAACCTTTTCTAGTGCAATGGTTTACTATAGTCTTCAAGTGTATCATATTTCAGGGATTCAGTAGTGAACACCTATTTATGCCCTACCATTATCTCCGCAAGATAACACCCGAATAATGGTAAAAAGTGTAAAACATGCCTTCCTGTCAACTATGATATTTTTTTAGAGAGTACAGCCCTACATGAAGCGATCATTTAGTGTATTGTAACCTTAACCACTTAAATTTATGCGCAATAAAAGTAGATCGACGTTGTTCTTATGAGCTGCCCGAAGTCAATATCGCGTTCGCTAGTAGATGTTAGGCTATCGTCTCGGGAAATTCACATAGAATATATTGTCACACAAACATACTTAAATGAGCGTTTAGTACCTTATTAAATCTATTTTACGAGACGATATCTAGCGTTGAACATTCGGCTATTGCTAAAAGAAACATTGTTTTTTTCTGGGATAACTTTATTTTTCGAAATATTTAACGAAATATTCGTTGGTTTGAGTACTGACGTAGCTTTAAAATAAATGTTGTCCCTTGCTGTTATTTTACTGTGTCACTTGAAACATTAACGCTCACACATTATGTTAATAACATATTTCTGTGTCCAAATATAATTTACTCAAAGATATCGACTGTTAACAAAGATTTTTTAACTCGGTATTTGGTTTTTGCTCAATTCTGATAACTTTTGATTAACTTGTTATGATAACCAAAAGCGATCATAAACAATGCGTCGGTGCACCAATGAGAAAATAATTGCCAACAATGTGTTATCTAAGGTTATTGAAAGGCTTGAAAATAACTTCCTAATTTCATATAAGCGTATAGCAGCATTTAAAGAGGTTATTAAATCCTTCGTTTATCTCTTGACAATCGAGCCATAAATATTTTTGAGCGTGTTTCGAACCACGAACACATAGATGAAGGGGCGGATAAAGCAGCGGAACAGGTCACAAGTAGGATGGACGACCTTGAACGTTAACGTATTGGGGATAATTTGACATTTACAACATCGCAAAGTATCAGAAGCACCTCATAGGTGCTGGTGTACCGGAAGCGGAGAACAAGTTACCTGAGACAAGGAAGATAATGTTGCTGAAACATATACATGTAGCTCTGCAGCTTTGTCAGGAATCGGCGGTCACTACAAAGTTTAAGTGGTACATTGATCGCCGAGGAACCTCAAGAGTGTTAATGTTCGATTTATCATGAAGAAGTGTTCGTGTTTTTTTAAGCCAAGAAGACAGTTCAACGCCTTTGGAAATATCTTAATCGTACCGGATTACATGTTTGAACAGTTTTCACCGGAAGTGATTTGCAGACGTCACAAGCTGCTACATAAGACGAGTCAGGTCAGATCCAAAGATCGTTAATGGATCATCTACGTCAAGGGTTGACCACAACCTCAACGGGGCAAAAATATAAAAAAATTGGTCGAATGTGTTTGTTCTCACAAATGATGAGAAAAGCGATATTTCCTTTCTAAATATTTTGCTCTATCATTATATATGTTTTTGCATATTATTCGAATGGTTCTAGTGATTCTCTTGAAAAAATTCCAGCACATAAAAAAATAAGAAAAGTGTTGATGGTTACATAATAATGTATATTAGAAGTAGAATAAGCTTATTGTAGTTGTAAGAAAATATCATTATTACGCAATTATTTGATTAAAAGTAGACCACCCATATTTATGTATATCTGATATTTTGTTATATGTGCAACGTATATATGGGCATGAGTATTCAGTTTCTTAGACATTTAGATCTGTTTGCAATTTTAGACAAGTACTATTCTGAATTTCGCAAAGAGTTTGTTGCTGGCGATCTGTTATTGTTTACGCTTTTTACTACCCAAATTACCCATCTGTTAAGGCCTCAGTAGACAGTCCATTGACTAGTCATGGGATACAATTTCCAGATTAATTAAATCCAACATGTTTCAGTATTGTAGTTGGACGTATTGACAATAGTTGTAGGAAAACTGTGTATTCTAATAATTATACGTCTGTCTTGCTTTTTTGATAAATAAATGCAGCTTTTCAAATATATCGGATTTTATCGTGCATGATTTTACCGTTTTAATGGAACGACCCGTTATATTTTTGCTTACCTTATCATGAACTATATAGAATGGTCAAGTATAAGAGTGACGATGCGTTGCTTTGGCAATTACGTTCTGGGATTATGTATATGTTACCTGTATTTAAAACTACTATACAACCAATAAATTACTCAACTACAACATCATTTATTGAGTTGATTTACTGAAATCATTCGGAGAGTTACGGCCTGTTTTTGTTTCTAAAACATGTGTTTCTAAAGCAAACCCTAGTTTCAATATAAATATATGTATAAAGAAATGATAATGGTTTGCTAATGAGTGCGATAGTGCACACACTTCGTACCGCGAGGCTCTACATAGATTTAACTAGGGTTAAACTGTAATGTTCATGAATATGCAAGATGTATGGACAAGCTGAAAGCCTTTAGTAATTTGCAAAAAATAGTGAGGTTCAGAAATGCAAGAAAACTCAAAGCAAGGGACTTTGGCGAATTTTTATACAAAAAACCTCGAAAATTATTTTTATATAAATGTACAATTATTTATTTAATCTGATTGTAAAAGGGCCGTATTTGTGTAATTCTGAGCCAAATATTTAAGTAATAATTTGATTGAGAAAATGATGCATTTTCAAAACTTTCAATAACAATATATGTTTAAAAAATTGCCTTTGCAATACAAATTTTAAAACGAAATTTATAACAGAGTACTGCATGCATTTCGAACGGATATTTTCTTGAATTGATTATTATGTCTGTGCATTTGTGCGATGTGTTTCGCGGTTTTTCTGTATCGGATTTTTTTTCTAATAAAGGAAAACAATGTTATACTCGCATTGCATACAAAGCGCACTGTCAATGCAAATTATTAACCTTGACTTAAATAAACGCATCGAATTGTTTGTAAAAAAAAATACCATTTTCTCGGATGAGCGGTTCGGGTTTAAGAAAGATTATTCAACTTATGATGCTATTTATATAGTGATGTCGATTGTACAAAATTATTTAAATGAAAACAAATGTGTGCATGTAATATACGTCGATCTACTCAAATGTCTATTAGCATATACCGAATTGCAGTATGGTTGAAAATGTTTCAGTCTGGTACACAAAGTAAATTGTTAAGAGAAGTATTTGCTATGTGTGCGAATGTAAAGTCAGGTGTTAAATCATCTTCATCTTATTAAGCGTATATTATTCACGCGGTTGAACTAAAGAAGAGACAGTAACGACGTTGATTTAGTTTTCTCAATTTGTTTAAGACCTTTAATTAAGTTGACCTAAAATATAACATTAGATATGGTTTGAATATAGATGATATTCTGTTGATTTCTATTTCATTTGCTAATGGCATGTATAGTGTAAGTCATCAAGTCATCAGCTGAAGCCCAATCACTTTTCTAAACTTATATTATACTGCAAAAATTCTTAGTGGATAAATGTTAACACTGCCATAGCGAAAATAATGATACTCCGGAATAGAGAAGGAGTAAGAAAAAAATAAATGGCCCTACATTGGCAATGTTATCAAAGGTGTTGAGAAGTTCAATGAAATAGACAAAGTTATAAATTATGTTTAATATTTTAAAGTTTACCAAGAATATTTGGTCGGTAAGGCCATGAATAAATTATTGATTAAATGTAGCGACTTTGACATAAAACCAAAACTATTATGTCAGTTGTTTGACTATTGTGAGGGTTCTCAGAAGTATGAGGTTTTAAAAACTAAGATATTGAACGCTTACTATTAGCATCATTGTAAACGTTTGTCCCAGGTTGAAAATAAACACATGCAATTTTCTGTTTATGGAGAACTAAGAAGACATCAATTGTGTGTAAACCGATTTGTTAAAACAACAAAATATGTTCTTACAATTTTAAGCGAGGAAAACATCGCAATGCAAACTGTTTAAAACGAGTTTAAAACTAGGGTAATAAAGGATAAACGAATTGGATTTTTTAATGATAGGTTTGGTTATGAATTGTAAATTTCAAACGTTACCTAGTTCAGATGAAGACTCGATGACAATTTTAAACAAGCGTGGCATAGTAATTAAAAAAACCCAGTTCTGTATTAGATGTTTATTAAGTTTGTAAAACCTCTGTAGAATATGACAAATATTTAGACTTTATTTCTAGGTGAATGTGTTTATTTGTTTTACGATTTAGAATCTCTGCACACCCGATGAGAATCCAAATTGACAGATATGTTCATAATAACAGTCATCACAAAGAACATTCTTGTAACGACGAAGAATCAGGTTTTAGTTTCTTGTGACGAAGTAGCAATTTTCAATGAATGTAAATATATTAATTACGCTTTTGTTATACAAAATACGATCCAAAATACCCCCCCCCCCCTCACCGATGATTGTGTTTATTATTATTTGTATTGGTAAAGTAAATATTATATTATATAATGTTCGGTTGTTATACCTATGTATTCTGCAGTATGAATACGAGAAACTATCGTACAAGTATGAATAAACTAACTCTCTGTTTATACGTGCACACATTTGATACAAAGATGTGTTGTCATCATTCTTCGTGTGAAATCGTCTTGTTTTACAACTCGAATTCCATCAATCAATATAACTATATTTAATATATACTGATACACATATATAAAGTATTCGTGTTTTGTCTAGATAACTAATTTGATTGCATTTTATTGTATACGTCGTTAATACATACAATAAACAATTTTTATTCAAGATAAACCTAACGCGCATCTGGTTTGCTTAAAAGCCGTCAGTAACTTCACAAAAGTCTGAGTAGCCCACATGTTTATACATTGAAAAACACAGTGTGGAAACTGAATGCATGGCTGATTATTCTTATAAATACATGCTATAAAATCTGTTAACATCATATGACAACTAAAAATAAAGAAGGATAGTTATAGCCGATAACCCATTTATGCCTAGCGTCTAGAAAAAAGGCCTTGGCAAACAGCGTAGACCCAGATAAGACGCCGCATGATGCGGCGTCTCATCAGGGTCTGCGCGGTTTGCATCAAGGAATTTCTGTAAGAAATATACTAAATATAGAAATAACTATACTAGTCTAGACATCCCTAATTTTTGAAAATAAATTGATCCAATTTAGAAGGATGGGAGAGTCCACTAGGCATAAATGGGTTAAGCATCATGATTGTGGGTATCAAAAACATTTCCGTAATCTATGGATTAATCCACACAATAATTTGTCATTTCTATTGATGACTTTTTAAAAAATTGCATGTAAAATAAAAATTACATTAGCCGTATAAATGTTTTTTTAGTTCATATTTTCAAAATATACAGGCATTTCCTTCTCATAAAATGAATCAATATGACTACACAATACTAGAGAAACTTAGCACTGATGTTGACAAGAGTTAACCCTCTGTTATCAGCTGTCTCAGTTTCAAAGTTAATCCGTGATGTAATTACTCATGTTATTTGATAACCGAACAGACCCCGCCGCGCGGAGAATAAAAACTTCGAAACATTTGGCAGTCGTCAGTTGGTTACATCTAGCACTAACTTCGCAAATTGAAAAAAAGTCAATAAATTTGATGGAATGTAGATCATAAATTGAAAAATAAGTTTCTAATTGATATTATAGTAGTAAGTTCATAACATTAGTGCCTTATACATAACAAGCATTATTTGTGTATGTCATCATTAATTTTACTGAAATACATGTTCATAATATAGAGTACTTACACAGCATAGTCGATGTAAAGCAAGAATATTACGGATGCATGAAATATTCAAGAAAATGTCCGCAAGCCTCGCCCTAGGTCATTCGAGTTCACATATGTTACACAAAATGCAAATATGCTATTGTGTTCGTGCAATCATCGCTGTGGAGACGTATTTATGAAAGTAAATATTATTGAATAAGGATAAGATAATAAGATCGGAAAGTCAATTCTATTAAAAAAAAGGTTTGCACTATAATGCTATTACATGTTAATCATTTGCCTGAATAGCTTAATGCTAATGCTATACGTAAAACCTGGTATAATTAGTTAGTACCATATGCCAGCTGGTCTAATCATGATTGATCATTCGGAAATAAGAACAGAAAAATAAAAGATGAGGATTTCCTTTTTGACTGCTCAAATGTTCAAGTATATTCTTGCTTCAATGGTTATGAATGCCAAATGAATAGTACAATATGTTACATGTTCGTTTTATATTAGCTCTGTCGATTCTTTGTTGAATGATCTATTGCATTTCGAGCGCCCTTTACAATTTTGCTTATAAGACACATTTCTGACGTTATGTTTAATTCATAACCTTTTATTAGGCGGATACAACTTCAACCACGTTTCAGTGCGAAATGTAATAACGCACTTTCATTAAAGTTTATAGATGATTGCCCATATTTATGAACCCGTATTTATGTTCACGGAAAAAAAATATATATAAAGAACAGTATTTCATGTACTTCAACTACTTTTGCGTATATAAGAACTCGTTTTTCATTTTCAAGTTAAAAGAACTTTAACCGTTTTCGTCGCTGCAAGAACTAAATCGCAGATATGAGAGGTTTTGTCGTTTGTTTCCTGTTGGTTTCATTGGGATTATTCCAGTTCTCAGGTAAATGGTTACAATAGTTCAGCTGCGTCAAGATTAAGTTATACTTGGTAAATGAAATATATCATTGTATTTACAAAAACAGCTAAACATCTTATTGAAGTTAATATAAATTATTACGAACAATTTAGGCTATTTGTGAATTTCTTAATAACCACAATCACGTTCACGTTTTCAACAAAATGGTTCAAATACCGAAAATTTATGCAAATAATACGCGTGTTCCGTTGAAATTTATTTTGTTTTGCAACATGCAAAGTATTATCCCCAAATGTGTTAAGGGGTTTCTAATTTGTCGTATTTATATATATAAATCAAACGGCATTTTAAACTCATTTATTTACGTATAATTACATTTAATTGTAATCAGCAGCAGCTTTTTGGTTGAATGTTTGAAAGAAGTGTTTGATATTTAAAAACAAATTTAAAAGTATTTCCATATTTATAGTATCACCGAATGCACCAAGAAGTAGTATTTTGTGGTTTTGTTGCCTTTTATCTCTAGTTATATTTACCCATTAAGGCCATTACTGCATATTAAATAAGCGTAATATATTTTACATGAAAATCAAATTTAAATAAACGCAACAATTAACATCAACTTCTAAAATTCATTTTATAATATTTGACATATCTATTATTGTTAATGCATATGTATAGATAGGTTAATATATTCGTTCAGTTTTTAGATGTATACAGTATTAAATGAATAAGCTCATTCCTATATGCTCTTTCTATAAAAGCATGCTCACCGGTGAACAACAACGTGGACATCGTGAAACCCATTATTGTTGATGAACCAGTTCTGGACAGGTATATATTATTGAATATGTGTCGGTTGTATTAACATTTTGGTTTAATGCAATGCATGTGTATCCACAGGCAAAAAAACTAATTAGAATATAACAAAAAAATTAATCAATATAAAGGACCAATACTAGCAACATGTTTCGGCAGCGAATATGTAAATAAAACAATATGATATAATAATTGCTGCAAAGTGCAGTATATTTGATTTCATCATCTTACCCAGCGCCACTGCAAACAGAGGGAAGCGAGATTTACCCAACGCTGACTTCGTCAATGGAAAGAAAGAAGACGTGTGAACATCCAGTTTTATTAAGCAACTCGACGTTCGATTGCTTCGTTTTATTATAAATAAACTTTCCACACGAAGTGAAATCTATATACACATTTAAATGCGTTGTTCATTCGTTTCCCGTTAATAATCTATCTTCTATTTTTTATTTTCTGTCATTTAAGGCGAATTTGCTAATTTGCGAAAATTAACAATATTATGTTCTTTGATGTTCAATAGAACCCGTTCGCCCGTTTTGGTAAATGAGTATGTACACATTTGTTACACATTATTAATTAACTATCCCGTGCATGTTAATACGCTCATGAAAACATCTGTCGTAAAACTAACCATAATAATGAATGAAAAATAATAATTCATTTTTTTGAAATGCTGGTACTTTGGTTAGCACTATTTCACAAAGGCTTAAAGTCAAATTTCATGTAACTCGCTAGATTGTTTTGCAAAATTGTTCAAAATCGCAAAACCTATGTCACTAAATTTTCGATGGATCACATTATTTTGGTTACTATTTATGTCCACTGGGAAAATGACAATGCTTTTTACGATTTAATAAACAAACATTTAATCACAATTAACGTGAAATACCAACTATTTTGCATTTTGATAACATCAGTTGCAAATTTATAGAATAGTCGAAAACATTATGAATAGGAACTGAATTATAATATTTTTTTCCGCGAAGGTACAAATAAAAATTACAGCGTTAACGAGGTCAGCTATTGAAAGGCAAATTGTTACGAGTTTCAAAATAATGATATAGAGGTTAAACAGATGATTATACAAGCAGGCAAATGTATGTACCAAGGTATAATTTAAGTCTTCTGCAATAGCACATGATCGCAGCCTATTTAAGCTTGGCAATGAGCTGTATGAGAGTTCAGTTCTACCATAAATTAGTTTCATTGTTCGTTGATAAACGTTACTAGATGGAAAAAAATGCGTGAGTATATGTTTACTTACGCACAAATATTTCAAGGATGGTATTTTTGCAAAACATACTGAAAAGGTTCCGTTCAACTTTTCTTTAATAGACTGCATATTATGCCTTCCATATTTTCAAATGGTTTTAGCCAGTATTTAGCCTGGTTACACACTTATAAAGTATTCTCGATGGTTTATTGATGTAGCAAGGCTTTAAGCACTCGCACAGACGTATTGAAAAAAATACAATACATGCAATCTAATGAATATTTCATAAACGAGCAACCGATCCATTCTTAATCGAAAACAAACGCAAATGAAGTGTTATCTGGACATTACATTCAATTTTGAATACAGTCTTTTTCTGCAAATTTGTGTACTTTGTAGAAAATTGCTCTGCCATACAGAAGCTTACAATGTAAGAGGAAAAATATGTCAACTCAATTTATGTTAACATATGGTATACTATTTACGGCAAACATTTGCATTCATTATTCAGGCGGGACCTTTTGGAATAAAATCACTCTTTCAAAGCGACACATAATCCAAATGGGATTCCACACTGTGGTATCGCGTTAATCTAAAAGATCGGTACTCTTTTTATCATGATGGAAAGTTGTATAATTATATCAATCAATAAGAGAGCAGATTGACATTTTAACTTGCTTCAAAGAAGCTAAAACCATCATAAGAAGTGTTAATACTTCATAACAAACATGACTGTTGCTTCGGGATTTTTATATTGTGGTAAATTGTAAGCCTATTGTTTGTCCGCGGCATATATTTTTAAATGAGGAAAAATGTCCACGTAATAGAACATAGTATATAGAGCTCAAGGAAGTGCAGGTCACAAGAAAACATAATTCATGCCTTCGTAATATTGCGATTATTGATCTTTGTGTATTCCCATGATAAAATTGTGTCGGGTGTATACACGTGTATCTCGAAAATTAAAAGAGGTACAGACATGAAATATTGTGTTTAGGACGATTACATGTAGTAGCACTGTTGTCCATATGAACCTTAACTTTGCTTTCATGAAAGCATGGTTTTATTAATCGGACTTAACTCTTTCTGACACATATGCTTCACACATTTTCCATCTGAAGCTAATTAAAGAAACCAATTATTTAATTGAAACCAAACATGCAAACCCCACTTTAAAAAGTATCATGTGGGGAGTATTTCATGCACGTAAGTGAGAAGTGAGTATTTTATTAACAACAATTATTCTTGTGTAATATGATTTTTACGTACAAATATTATATTTTGAAAAACGTTTTTCCAGTCAGTTTACAAATAAAGAAATTTACAAATAAATGCTTATGCTTGACATCATTTGTTAAAATCAGCAGTTGTATTATCGCTACCTAATGTAATAACTCCGATGATGAATACTTATGTTCATCGTTGTTTTCATGGAACATTTTAGTAAATGAAAATATATAACGTATATTTCATGTCAATATCAAAGTACAATGTAAAATGTCAACATAGACATGAATTCCTCATTTACTTTTAATAACTTAAATATATTAACGTTTTTTTTATATAAATTGCTTACAATTTTAATTGAATCAACTCATTATTGGAGATGCAGTTGAACGGAACACATATTGATATATTAATTTATGCATTCCTTACAGTATGTTTCAATCAACTAAGCAGTAACAAACAAAACAAGCACACAAAAAGCTTCCAATGAAACTTATTAAGGCGTGCAGTCTCGACAATTACAATTTGTCAAAATATCGGCGGGAAAAGGAACTTTATATGCTAATTTTATTCATTCACGAATTTTAGCCGCAATTTTTCGAATTATAAACATTGTAGTTGAGTGCTACCTGAACATTGGCTGTTTACCTTTGGAGGGATATTATAAATATCTCATCACATGCAAGTTTCGTCAGACTTTCCTTAAATTACACAAACTACACAACGATCATCACAGGCCGTATTCATCAAAAATAAAATGCAATCATCGCATATTCATCGCTTATGTTCAGAACACGTTGGTTACAATATCCAATGGATGCAGACTGACTGGGATCTTGTATGTATGAAAATATATTATATATAATATATTATACATGAAATCATGTAAGTAGGTAATGTATTGTCAAGCGTATACATAATGCGTTTAACATTAATGAAAACATTTTAAAAATACAGTTTGCGGTAAATATCAAAACGATACGCTTACATTTGAACACATAAGTAAAAAAATAATCCGAATTTCACTTGATTCTATTTCAATAATACCTCAATCTTTCAAAAGATATTTTGGTCATTCACATCTGAGACCAGCACATCATGGTGGCGGCGTAATTGCGTATAGTTATGTCATTGTTGCAATCATCATGCTTATTGAATACATCTGCCAATTTTGTAAGCAATTTAAATATTAAGTAAAAGATAACATCAACAACAACATCAAACCATTTGTTGGAAAGTCAAACAAAAAAATGCATTGTTTCAGCAATTTCCTCAGCGCATACCACTCGGTAGTTCTTGTATTGAACATTAAAATAGTGATCAAAATATTGGAGGAAACATGCAAACGAAGCGATCTGTATCCGTCTTTCAGGTAACCGACGCAGTATACTATTTGGCATCCGTAAGAACGACTGCTTCGAGTGAAAAAAAACTGTAACACGCAGTCGGTAGTTACTCGGCCCTAAATAGATTATGTACCTAATAGAGGTCTTAATGACAAAGCACGCTGTAGATGAAAGCTTTCTTTAATTTTATTTAAACAGTATGCCTATTTCACAGACAGCATGTGTTTTCCAGTCACACAGAATATTACGTCATACCCATGTGTGACCTAAATTCAGAGCAGCGCATTGCTCGGTTCCTTAATAATTACCCGGCTCATGCGCATCCCAATCAAAATACGTGACCAATTTGTTGTCTATGGATGGGACCAATCTTCCATATGAGGCTTTCTGTTTACCTATCCAAACCCATGTATCGATTGAGGCTTTTCCTAAAATGTAAACCATAATTGTTTTAAAGATATGGATTATATGTAATAACGAGTTGAGCACTATTAACACCTGCTATCATAATTAAATAATTTATCATCTACTTACACTTAAAGTTATCAGCTTATTATGTATCACAATAAAGTCGTATTGAATATATGTCAGCCAAGGTTGCTATACTGTATGCATTTTCGGAAATTTGAAACGATCGATATAGTACCCGATATATGTACCATTCAAAACGATTGCGGCGACTTCGTTTTATTCTGTCCTATCAATATATAAGACGTGCGCAACAAGACTCGAGCAATAATCCTGTGTAAATATACATTTACACAATTATTAAATAAAATACGTATTTTTATGGAATTTGCATTTGATATGATTCATTTTTAACATTATGTTGTTGATGATTAATTATGCATACAAAACAGGCGGCAAAATCTCTTACGAAACAATAATTATTCGTATGTATATCACGACTTCAAAAATAACTTCGTTTAATAAAAGATCGTCAGCTTTTACAATTCAACAGATAACTCGAGTCCTGAATCGACAACAATTCCGTATAAAAACGCACAACTAAACAATATATATATATATATATATATATATATATATATATATATATATATATATATATATATATATATATATATATATATATATACAGTGATAAATTTATATATATATATATACAGTGATAAATTTCATACCTTTCATTGAACTTTATATTATGACACAATAAATAAATTACTATTGATCTTGTATCTTACCGGCATTTGCATTATTTTGACACTTGTTTTAGTAATTAGTGTGCTATATTGCTAGGTTTGATTAGTTATTATTAATGACGTGTTCATGCGCAATTTATATTAGCTCAAATAGTGTAAAAGTATCGGCTTTAAACATGCGATTACTTGACGACTGGAGCCGTATTCACCAATAATAGAAATAATCTTAAGCTTAGACTCAGACTTAAACTTGGACTCAGACTTAACAAAGACAGACTCAGAATTTGTATTCACGAAACGAAAATAAACTTGACTTATGTAAGTACACAGTACACTTACACCTTTGACGTAATAAAAAATAACTCTTCAAATTTGAGGAAATCATCCAAAGAACGTCACATACAGCAGGCGATATTATTTTAATACGATGGCGGAAAGACACTGTTCCTCGTTCGTCAAATGTGATTGCGGGATTTTTTTCGCAACTCTGCAGGCTGCAAAGCAGCACAAATGTATTAAAGGTGAGATTTATAAGCCATTTTGATCACATTTTACAGCGTACATGACGGTGTGAAGCGTATTTTTGATAAAACAGCGCATCGTCCGAGCCTCACTTCGATCCGACAATTTTATCGCTACATGTAAAATACCAGTAAGTAAAATATGGTTTTTTTTCATTGCTTGGTATCAAAAGCAAAAATCATCTAAAAAATTGATTTACTTTCATTTTGGGTTGAAAAGTTCAGTGTTAGTGCTCATTTTATTTGTTAACTTGCAGATATGGCCGACGAAACCGCAAAGAAGCAAAAGTCTCCAGACTGGCCCGAACCAGCCGTCATTACGTTAAATGCACTGGTTCGGGACAGCTAGGACTGGCTTTTTGGGGAGTATAAAGGCACGGGCGCCGACAAAGTTTCTGTGGTGCGGCGTCAAGTCTGGGACACCATAGCGCAAAGAATATCGGTGTAAGCACAGGTGGTTAGCGTGTGGCTATGATATTAATTAGTGAAAACATCATTTTGAATGATAAATAATCATATTATAACGAAAAATTAACTTTTCTGAAAAAAAATATTTCACTATCAAATATATATATTTACACCTGTGGGTGTAAGTAGCCTTCTTTAAAATTTCCATGTTTTTATTCAATGATATTTTGTTTACGGTATTGATTTGATGTTTTGAAAAATCCATCAAAAGGGATTATATTCTTAACCATTTTATTTTTCGCTTATCTCTTATTGTAAACTATAAGAATACTTATTAAGAATGTTAGCTCCAATGGTGAAAGTAGCTATTTTTTAACAGCGAATTTGGAGTACATGGGAGCAGTGCCAGAAGAAGTATCAGAATGCCAAAACTAGATGTAATTAGATCTTAAATACTAAAGATTTATTCGATAGAAATATGGAGCAATGTTCAAGTACAAAATTTTCTCTTACCTTAACTGCAAGTTATCCATAAATTATCCTCTATGTGCATTGTATCATAAATCCACCATTTTAGAAATTAACTTATCTCCCATAGTCCGATCAATGAGTAAGTACATGCTATGTTAGTTAATGTTCTCTCATCAATGCCATGGACTTTGGAAACAAGTTAGATTTACTTACACACATTTAAAGAGCATCCATAAATTTGTATTTAATGATAATTTCAATCAATATAATTGTCATTCACAAAATAGCACAGCATGTTCAAACTAAAGGTATCTGCATAATCATTTTTATTCCACGTCGTCATTCAAATATCCAATTTGGGTATAATATGCCTTTTTAATCCAGATTGTATCCATTAACACGACTGCGCAGTAACACTTGCACATGGACTATGCAAGCATATTCGCTCAAGTAGTGCATTTAAATTTTATTGGTTCGTTTAGTTTATGACACGTCATACGTCATCGTGTATGTAATGATAAATCTAGCAAATGCATTATGAATATAAAATATTAATACACCTATTACATTTTTGGAGCACACACATTATTTGTTGTCATTAATTTCAAACTTGTTAATATTTTATGTAATGAGTTTTAATGGAGGGTCGAAAAATCGTTTGGACTCGTCTATTTTGGCCTTTTTGGAATAGTTAATTGTCACAACAGGTGAAATAGCATTCTAAACATGGATGGTGACGTCACTACGTAATTGTCAGTAAGACCGGTGTGTACACAACGGGTGAAATAGTGTCATTTAAATGTCAGAAACTATAACGTGTTCGGAACCCATCCAGACTCATGCATACGAAATTCAAAGCAACACAAGATGAAGTTAAACACTTCTTTATTCTACGATAGCCAAATAGTTTTTGCATTGAATTAAGTATCATGTATGGTCAGGCATACAAATTAGCACTGGCCCATTAATGTGTGTGTGATTTATATATTATCAAACAAAGCTCCTTTCCCTCCACACAAAAAGATTGAAATAACGAAAATGGGTTAATGTGTTTAAAATGGTGATGTATATAACACTGATGGTCCAATTTAATGCAGATGTGCATAAAGTGGACGAACTACGGCACCCTCCGACCGGTGGCGGATCTGCCCCTACCCTAACCTCGGCCGAGGAGATTATTGCCGCCACCATGGAAGGCCATCCTGTGGTTGAAGGAATTGTTGGCGGCATTGATTCAGATGTTCAGTTTTGAATTACATTTTTTGTTAATTGTGTGGAATAAGTGAGCTGTACTTGTTGTAATCTTTAAACTTAATTGTTTCATTATGTTTAAGACGACATAATAGTGAACACACATACAAAGAATACAGTGAATGTCTTCATATTTTTTTGTGTTAATATCCGTTTGTACACGTATGTTTAAATTAAATTACATGTTATGTTGACTTCAGTTCAAGTTGTGCCATCCCAGTTTGCAACTTCGTTAACATGCATTAACGCAGAAAGTCGTCGAAACGAAGGTATTCCTACTGCGTTCTTCATGCTATATTTCTTCTTTTGTAATATCTTAAATAATATATGGCCTGTTCTGAGATTTTTGTTCGAAATGGGGTACATGGACGAATTTGAGTTAATCACATTTTCAAATGCTTCCATATATGTTGAACACGGAACAATTAAGATTTTTGCAATTTTTCGCAATTTAAGGTGGAAACAGGCTGCTTTAGAAATTGCCATTAAAACACAAAAATAAAAACTTCTTTATTTATTTTCATGTCAATAAAATAAGTTTATACATCTTAATTTAATCTACAAGTGCATGAATAAATCAATAAAATACACATTTATAATAGGATACATAAATTAATTAACTAATACTACTCAAGAATAATAAAACATTATCAAAGTTATATAAGTAACCATGGAAGCACCGTAAATACTTAAATTATTGAAATTCTGTGTATACAAAGAACTTTGTATGGTGTTTTGTTTAATTACTGAGGTTGGAAAAAATACTTCCATTCCAAATGCAGATACAAAGTCATAGTGTCTATCTCAAAAGATATAGACCCTTGTGTTGATTTGCTCTGAATTAGTTTGCTGTAAATTTGAATCAGGTAAGAAAACTATCAATTACCTCATTTAAGCAAATGTAATGACACTGTAAAATATGTCTTAGACGGTACCTTTTTATTCCAAAGTTTGTATCTACTTTCTCCCAAATATAATAATTGATCATTGATTGTTTACAATGTATCTCAAGGTTTAAGCTGTCCTGTAACCATGGAAACTAATTTCCATACACATAACAATTTATTTAAAACATGGGAAACTAGAAAAATTTATTTCAAAGAGCTGAAACTAAAATAATTTATTTAAAAGTGGTGAAACTTAAATAATTTATTTGAAAGTCATGACCAGTAAATATAATATTAATTAAACCTTGCAAACAATAATGCACAGCCTAATTAAACATTGCATGTTTCAATCTCTCGGCAAATCATTTAGTTAATACATCGACAAACATACTTTTCTCAGTTTTGTTCAATTTTTATGTAATCTTTTAATTAATGTTAAACCTAGCTATCTTAAAACTTATCATATAACAATATATTCAGGGATCAAAAATGTTCAAGAGTTAGTTAAATACAAAATATTAAATCTTTGTGATAACCATTTTAAAATTCAAAATAATAATACAGTTATTTAAAGTCCCTTTTGCAGAGTGGAATATAAATTTTAAAATAAAACTGCATAATAAAATAAGTATAGGTAAAATGTAGTCTATAATCAAACAATGTCCATAAATAAGTGTGAGGTCTTGCGGCATTTAACTCTTAAATCTATCATGTTTATAGCACATTATCATATACTCCTCCTAATGATTTTAATATGTTACACAACTGGCTGTGATATGAGCTGTTATTAGTCACATTGCTACATCTTCAAGTAGAATAGACGGGAACTGTTTGTTTTGCACAGTGTTCTAATTCTTCTCTTTTATATCACATGCATTGAGCAGAGATGATAAGTATTTCCTGTAGGCGTGGTTTATAGCAAATTTGTTAGTACAATTCTTCTCAAGAAGGTCATATATTTATTGACATCTTCTTCATAGTTACCCTGTCTGGCTTTTAATATTCCGACTGGCTTGTCTGATGTTATTCTATTTTTAAACAAAAATAAGATGTAATCAGTTGTCATGTAGTTAAGCTAATTGAGGTAATTTTACTGACAGACAATGACCGAATTAGAATTTCCATATTAGAATTTCTCCAAAACAAAAATGTTATTTTATTTGAGAAAAAATGAGGTGGCAAAAATATATAATTAATAGATGGAAATTCTCATTCAATTGTGAATTTTAGTCTATAAACAACTCTTCTTTTACTTTTACTAACAAGCATAAAACTTCAAACATCTACTGGTTCTTGTTCTACTCACCAAAATTGTGTTACAACCATGTCTGTTTTCTTCAAGTTTTTGTTTGCTACCATGACGAGAAAATTCCATGAACATTCTGCACACAAATTTCTTTCCTTAAGTTTTCCACAGAGAGAAATATCTATAAAGTAATAACTACAATAAATAACAAATTGAATAATAGTTAAATTTTATTTTCCTTGTAAAACATCAAAATTTAATAAAATAATATCATTATTGAATTCCCAATTCGAACAAGAAGTAATGTTAATCAAATTGATAATTAGATCATAATACAATTTCATAAATAACAATTATCACATGTAATAATTCGTAGAATATTCAAGGAAAAGCATTTAAAGCATAATACAAGCATTCCTGTCATTAAACGCATTACTCCATATGTTAATTCAACCTGAAATCAAATATGAAATGTGTATATTAACAGACAATCTTATAAATGAAAGGACTAAAGACGAACAAAGACACAAAGCAAATTAATAAACAATAACAAATTATCAATAATATAATCTCACAATGACCTTATATATGAAATGATTTTCACAAGACTACTTTTATTTGGGAGGGTGGAACTTCGAAATTCAATTTTATAACGCTGTGTGTTCAACGCTTACAAAACAAGTATGAACTAATTTTCAAAATCCGTGCGCTCGAGTTTACAATTCAACCAATCATAAAACCAAGTTTATGCACACAAAAAGTTTTTTATGTCATTGTGATAATTTTTCTTGTTTAGTAGAAGTTCTCTTCAATACCTTTGTTAACATGCTAAACTAGTGCAGTGTTACCTTGCACGCTTAGGTATCAGCCAATCATTGTATATTTCAAAGTCATGTGATATGTTTATCCAATCAGAATGCTCCCAAATTTTTTCCAGTAATATTTCGGCGTGTGCAGTTACACCGCCAAGCTTACGCTTAAAAAAACAATATTTTATATTATTCTGGATTATATTACAAGGTGAGGATTATGCTTTCAGGCTAAGCCTTCTTTAGTTATAAGTAATTCGTTTCATTTCATCGGCGGCGACCTTGCTCTACGGTGAATTTAAGATCATAAATCATGCACTTTGTTTTCTGGGAAACAAAGAAACCGACGCGTAATTTAGTTACATCATCGCGTGATCAAACATGGCTGCGCCCAGCGCTCTAAAAGTACAGCTGTTTGGTCATTCGTTTGTGAGGCACCTTAAGGATTTCATCCGGTATGACAACACTCTACGTTTTGACTTAAATCTACAGGGACACCCGTAAGTTCAATACTCTGGATGATCCGTTGCACCTGTCGACACACTACACGATCGTTTAACTGTTATTTCTGGCTTCGAACCGGAAATCGTTGTGCTGATTATTGGCACTAACAACTTATGACTCGTCGTGTTCAATAATCTCTGTGGCAAATAAAATTGAAGACCTGGTGAGAACACATTTATTTGAATTGAATGTACGTTATGTAACTGTGTTGCAATGTTTACATCGCAGCGCACCCCAAGTATCTTCAAAATACCCAGTTGACACGATGTGGTTCAATAACAGGGTGGACAGTCTAAATTTCCTACTTTCTGAACGTTTGAAATTTGTGTCAGACAGCCGAGCTTGCCTGTGGCGTTTCAAAGGGTTTCGGTCAATTTCTTCCAAAGAAAGAAACTTTGCAAAAGATGGATGCCACCTATCCAGCCGGGGACAACACCAGCTGTATAGAAACATCAGAGCAGCAGTGGTCGGCGCCACGAAACGCATCCTCCGCAGCTGAGCTCATAGCTCACAGATATGTATTCCTATTCAATGTTTGTCGAGCTTAAGCTAGCTCTCTACGGTTTTGAGTTATCAGGCTCAGATTTATTATATTTTAATAAATGACTTCGTTGGCAGCATCATGCCACATAGAAGCTAGTAATTTACTAGCCCGTCATACTATTTTATAGAGGCCTGATTTAGATTGACAAACTATTTGTTTACTTTTGCTTGTATGATTTCACTAGCCTCATGCTAATTATTATTTTATCAAGGCATGATTTAGTTACCAGCCTCGTGCTTTGTATTATATTTATGCGTGATTTAGTTACCAGCCTCACGCTTATTATTATATAATCTAGGCATGATTTATTTACCAGCCTCATGCAATAGATTTTATTTATGCGTGATTTGGTTACCAGCCTCACGCTTATTATTTCATATTCCTTAAGGCATGATTTAGTTACCAGCCTCATGCCTTATATTTATGCGTGATTTAGTTACCAGCCTCACGCTTATTATTATTTATTTAATAAAGGCATGATTTAGTTACCAGCCTCATGCCATATATTTATGCGTGATTAAGTTACCAGCCTAACGCTTATTATTATTTATTAACTAAAGGCATGATTTAGTTACCAGCCTCGTGCCTTATATGTATGCGTGATTGAGTTACCAGCCTCACGCTTATTATTATTTGTAAACTACCAGTATTTTTGTTTATTTAACAGCCTCATGCTTTCCATTTTAGCGTGATTAAGTCACCAGCCTCATGCTTTGTACATTGTTTTTTTTATTCACACAGGATTCAGTTGTCAGCAACTTGCTCTATAATTGTGTGATTTAACAAAAAGCCTTAGGCTTATTATTGTTTAATTATCTAGGCACGATTTACTTGCCAGCCTTATGCCATATCTTTATGCGTGATTTAGTTACTAGCCTCACGATTACCAATATTATAGTTTCTCATGAATTATTTGTCATTAGCAATTTTAATTATGGGACTATCAGTCCAACGCTACTTTTATCGATTTTATTATTTTAACTAAATGGGGATATTCAATTGTCCTTTTATGGGGATATTGAATTGTCTAGTTTAGACACGAAATGTATTTTAACCCCCTTTCAGAAAGTTTTATCATAACCATGGTTGTATGGCATTATACACAACAAATCCAGCAATCATCACTTGGACAAGCATAGTTTAAGAATATATTTGAATGTCTTATTTTATAATAACATGGCAATTGATTTTTAGATCATGAGATGAGGCCTGTTAAGAAAAATAAAAGATCGGCAACAACAACATCATGCAGTTGCTGTGAACAACAGACCAACAAATCACGCTGCACACCCACCGGCCCTCCTACACCAATACCCCTGGCTGTTCCATCATAAAAAAGGGGACATCTGGTCCATCCAATGCCCACAACAATGACACAGTCCAGGGTGGTGAGGTTAATCCTGTTCCAGTGCCTCCCAATGAAGTTGTTTTGCCTATCCAACAACCTCAGCAACAGATAACATTAAACTTCGCAGACGACTCCTCTTCAGACGATGATGCTGACCCACCAGCAGGTCTGCAGGACATTCTCAACACACACATGATGGGCCTTCTACCGGATACTGGTATGCAATATGCAGAACCAGATAGCACTCCAATAATTTCGCAAATTAAACAGTCATTGTGCAAGGACATTTGGAAAAGCAAATACATAGATCTCGCATCTCTCCTTCCAGTCAATTCTGCATCTCAACCTTCTAATTTCACTCTATAATTCGATTAACATGCCAATATTTCAATTCAACCTTCTACACGCTCTGCAAAAATCACTTCCACTGAGGATTGGACGTCTGCATTCATTCGCTACATATCCGTTAGGTCATACAAGTATCCTGGGGAAACACAACAACTCCTTAAATATATGGAGATAGTCCGGGATCTGGCTACTCGCCGTCTAGGACCGGCTTTTCAATATTATGACAGTCAATTTCGTTTGTAACGAGCTTCTGTTCCTTTGCCTTCGGACAGAATACACACTGAATTCTGGCTGATGGACAGCACACAAAGCACAAATACTCAGTCCTTTCATCCCTCAAGACCCGCCACTCAAAGCAGATCGTTCCCCTCAAACCATCAAAAACGTTTCCTGGATAATACCTGTTGGAATTTTAACAAACCATCAGCTGCCCCAACCCCCATGTCTGCTCATTCTCCAGCAAGGAGCAAGCCTCCCAGTCCCTCTGGCAAGAAAAACCCTTCCAGTTCCGGTCCAAAGCCACCCAAGCAATTATAATTTGGTCACACTTGTAAAAAGTTTTACGACGGGTTTCAAATTAGGATTTTTAGGACCCCGAAAAGCTTGCACCTCACCAAATTCAAAATCGTGTGCTGATTTCCCACAACTGGTATCTCAAAAAATACAAAACGAGCTTTCAGCTAGACGTATAGAGGGCCCTTTTGATTTTCCACCATTCGATAACCTGCAGGTAAGCCCAATAGGTTTAGCCCCCCAAAAATCACCGGGGCAATACCGTGTAATTCATCACCTCAGTTACCCTAAAGTGATTCTATCAATGACTTCATTGACCACACCCTTTCCACCGTAGTTTATTCATCATTTGATGATGCAGTAGACCTTCTTTTAAACCTGGGCCCCGGTACACTATTTTGTAAAGCTGACATTGATTCAGCGTTTCGTCTAATCCATATTCACCCATCAGATTACCACCTGTTTCAAGGAAAATTGTATTTTGTCTCCCTATGGGAGCATCATCATCTTGTGCTATTTTTGAACGGTTCAGCACTGCTCTTCACTATGCATCAGAAAAATTTCTGAATATTAGACATATGGTACACATTCTTGATTATTTTCTGTTCTAAGGTCCCGCTGACTCGCCAATTTGTCAAACAAATTTACAAAAATTCCTGGATTTTTGCAGCCTGATTGGAGTTCCCATTAAGTCTGAAAAAAACGACTATGCCACACCTATTATTACTTTAATGGGTTTAGAATTAGACTCACTTAAAATGGAAGCACGTCTTCCGCAGGACAAACTCTAAAAACTTCGGGAACTTCTCAAGAAAACATCTAAGTCCAGGAAGGTAAAGCTTAAAGAATTACAATCCCTCTTAGGTCTACTAAACTTTTGCTGCCAGGTGGTAACACCAGGTCGCAGTTTTCTACGTCGCCTTACAGACCTTACCAAAACGGTCACAAATCCTTACCACCATATAACTTTGAACAAAGAAAGCCGAAAAGATCTGCATGTATGGCAGCTTTTTACAGATCATTTAAATGGAAAAACCTTCTTCATAAGCGCCGTTGGTTAACCTCCGACACAATACACCTTCATACAGATGCATCTGGTTCAATTGGTTTTGGTGAAGTATTTAAACAACATTGGTTTTCTGTTACATGGTCAGATGATTTGTAACCTTTTGATATCACTTTTAAAGAACTATTCCCAATTGTTTTGGCAATTGAGATCTGGGGTCACGAATTACAAGAAAAGTGTATTATTCTTCACACAGATAATGCTGCTGTAGTACATATAATAAACCGCCAAACCTGCAAAATACCTAACATTTTGCATCTCGTACATGTACGTCGCCTAGTTTTGGCAAGCATGAAATTTAACATTCTTCTCAATGCTGAACATATTCCTGGTAAACGTAACATAATACCTGACCTACTCTCTCGTTCACAGAACGAGAAATTTTAAGCTTCAGCTCAGCAAATGGACAAGGTTCCAACTGGAATTCCGGATCATCTTCTACTGCTCAACTAAACTTGCAGGTTTACAATCTTTTGGACTCGTCTCTTGCTCCATCCACTATGTCAAGTTACCAAAATGCACTGCAGCATTACAAAAAATTTTCATTCAACTTACTATCCTCAACAACAGCTCTTGCCCACTACAGAACAACTAGCCCAGTTTATTGCAGTATGTAATGCACGTCAGTTAAAGGCATCCACGATGATCGTATATTTCAGCCATTGCTTATGTTCACAAACTTAATGGCTTTCAAACCCCCTCAGATTCATTTGTCATCAAGAAATTGCTGCACAGAATCCGTCGTAACAAACACTTTGATAGGTGTCTTCCTTTACACCAGACCATCTTCAGTTGCTATTGTCCAATCTTCGTGTCTTGGTTGCAGACAAGTACACCCAAGTTCTCATACAAACTACTTTTTACAGCTCACTCTTTTCGTATTGGGGGCGCAACTCACGCACATAGCAACCACATGTCTCCATCCCAATTCAGCAACTGGGTCGATGGAAATCACAAGCATACCTTAAATATATACGACCCCAGTCTCTCCCCATATAGGTCCTATATTGAGCTTTAACAGCAACTCTCTGGACGTTAGGCAACCATACCAAAATCTGGGAGCTGACGGTTTTTCTTTTCCTCATTTTACAAGCTCATATGCGAGTTGACGGTTTAAGGCAGCAACTCCTAGTATTTATTTTACCTATAACAGTACACGCTCAAAGCTGACGGTTTAAAGCAGCAGCTTTTAGCGATATATTTCACCATATATCTTCCCTTTAATGTACAACCATATGAGCTGACGGTGTAAGGTAGCAGCTCAAAGGGTCACCATGTTGTCTTTATTCTTTAGCAGATTTGACAGTTTATGCTGCAGCCAGCAGCTCTCTACTGTGTATGTATGTAACATAGCAATTTGTGTTTATGTTACATTAGTATGCAATGTTTATTTTTACATTCTTTTTGCTAGTTAATGTTATTTTAATCATAGTTTATATGCTTGTCATTGTCCGATTTCAAAGGGCGGTGAGTAACCATTGTTACCCTTCGATGCGTAATCATTGTTTACCAATGTGGCGGTTCTATATCGCCCATTATGGCATTCTGTACATTACTTGTATGATTACATTTACCAATATGTTTTGTTTATATATGAATGTTCATATTTTATACACTATTTTGTTTGTATTACATTCATTGTTCTAGGGCATTCAGTTTTAAATGCCCTCATTTTTGTAGCATTTGTAATAAATGCCCTTTTTCAATCTCATACTGTGTTGGTTGTTTACTTCATGCCACACTAGTTTCAATCGGACCTATATGACTCGCACTTTAGGAACAATACATAAAACCAAGTTTATGTACACATAAAGTGTTTTATGTCATTGTGATAATTTTTCTTGCTTAGTAGAAGTTCTCTTCAATACCTTTGATAACATGCTAAACTAGTGCAGTGTTACCTTGCACGCTTAGGTATCAGCTAATCATTGTATATTTCAAAGTCATGTGATATGTTTATCCAATCAGAATGCTCCAAAATTCTTTCCAGTAATATTTCGGCGTGTGCAGTTACACCGCCAAGCTTACGCTTCAAAACCACCACCTCCCCAACCTCCGCCACATATCATTTTATTATGTATGTTTACAGGCGGTTTTCTCGCCCATTATGGCATTCTGTACATAACTTGTATGTTTACATTAACTATGTTTTGTTTGATAGAAATGTACAGGCGGTTGTCTATCGCCGATTATGGCATTCTGTAAATTACTTGTATGTTTACATTTACCAATATGTTTTGTTTGTATATGAATGTACATATTGTATACACTAGTTTGTTTGTATTACATTCATTGTTCTAGGGCATCCAGTTTTAAATGCCCTAATTTGTATGGCATTTTTAATAAATGCCCTTTTTCAATCTCAATACTGTGTTGGTTGTTTACTTCATGCCATACTAGTTTCAATCGGATCTATATGACTCGCACTTTAGGAACAATACATAAAAAGGTTGAAAGTTAACTTCGCTCAGAATTCTATTTAAAGAAAGGTATAGTAACAACTTTAACCAGAATAAACTAGCGTCATTAATTAAATATTTTAATTCAAGATTCAAATTAGCCAATTTCTTTCCTTAAGTTTTCCTCAGAGAGAAATTATATAAAGTAATAACTACAATACATATCTAAATGTTATTGTCCTTGTTGCACAGCGAAATTAAGTCATATAATATCATTATTGAATTTCCAATTCGAAATCAAAAAGATAATTTGATCATACATACAATTTCATTTATTTAAATCGTACTTCACTTCATGTGGTATTTCATGACAATCAATTCACAGTTCAATGCATATACCTGCTTTAACCAGTTCAACAGTCTGTTGATAAATATACGGCTCGCTTCAAAGCTGGGTTCCCACTGCCGATCAGATCAACTTGATCAAGCCCTACCAAGCAGTTGGGTACTGGTCTGGTTCGGTCGGCATGAGTGGTCGAGGGCGGTCGGATAGGTCGGCATTGGTCTAGCTTCCTACTCGATATGTTTTGACATGTCAAAATATATCGAGTAGCGATCGAGTAGGAAATGGATCGAGAAGCGCTCGGGAAGTGGTCGTGTATTAGTTGAGTAGAAGATCGAGTTGATCGTGAAGCAATCGTGTGGCGATCGGATTGACACGGATCGGATCTTTTACACGATCTGTATCCGATCCGCTCGACCTATAACCGAGTTATTTTAGATCGCAACACGATCCACTGGACCTCTATTCGATATGATGTACAGATTAACTAGACTGCTACCCGACGGCTACTCGACCGTACACGATCACTTTTCGATTGCTATTCGACCATACACGAGCTCATGTCACTATTACAAAATTCACGTGCAAAACGTCGTGCTTGTCTCTCATAACCTAAGAATCGGAGGGGTAAACATCCAAAGATGCCAAGAAAGGGCAAAAAGGCGACTGATACTGCTAAAACTAGTTAAACTAGTGGTAAATGTACAGTCGCTGAGACTGAAGTAACTGCATCCCCACAGGAAGAGAGGAATAATCCACCTACACCTCCAATTAAGCTAGTGGAAGAACACCCTTATTTTCCCGACAATGAGGTACCAAAATGTTTTGTTTTTCTTCGCTTTTTCTATGATTCTATATACCATCTGGCCCACAACTGTAATTGTTCAATCGCCATGATGATTAAAGTGATTAGTGAACAACAATTTTTGACGTTTTTATTCTCAAAGTTTCAATACACGACCGTTCGCGACTGTAGTACGACCATCACAATCCGGTCGTGTGAAGATCTGGTGGCGATCGAGCTAAGGTCCACTTGGTCGAGCTGAGATCGTATAGGGCTCGCGTATAGGTCGAGATGATCGAGCGAAAATCGGAAAGATGGTTGAGTGGACGTCGTGAATGAGTCGTGTGGGGGTCGTGTGTTATCGACAAGATGTCGATAAGAAGTCGTGTATACCCTTTTTAGTCGAGCTTGGTCTGGTTTGGTCGGGAAATTTCGGCGATCGGGATGATCGAGTTGATTGGATCGGTAGTGGGGCCTACCATAAGACAAGCCCCAACAAAATTCAGCTTGCCTAGTAATTGTTGAATCCATTTCAAAGAAGCAACTTCCTTTCTTAACCAATTTTCCACTAATAACACTATTTCAATCAACCTATCGGGTGATATTTCCATAGTCATTTAAATAGAACCGAACATAGCATCTAAGAAAATCATTCGTGTAGTTGGTTCCACATATTTATTTGTAGATTCTTCCAAACCAAATTTTTGTAAAATATTTTCATAACACCAATAAACTCAGCATATTGTACTTTTTCAGCACGAGCAAAATCATCTAAATTATTTAGAGCAATTACACCAAGTTGAAGTAAAATATATCCCACAGCACTTGTTACTCTTTGACAAATGTAAGATGCTGACCTTAGTCCCATGGATAAAACAGTATCACAAAATATGTGCTTTTTATATATGAATGACACTAAATAATAATCACCGGGAGATATGTTAATCTGTCTATAAGCCCTTTTAAGATCTTTTTTAAACAAAACAACCATTCCCGATAGGAAAACCATTCTTTAACAATTCAGTCACTGTCTTATCATTAAAATCATGTGGCGTTGTCGTTTTAAATTCTGTCATGATGATTTTATTTACTGGGATTTTACAACCAATAAAATTATATTGTGCCGGAGCTTAAACTTGTTCATGAATTTTTACCTTGTCATGTATAACATTATGTGCATCATTTTTAAATGAACACATTATACATTATTAAGAATGGGAACACATATGTTTGCTTAAATTAGAGTTTCAATAATCAGATTTTGATTTAAAACAGTATATTGGTAGCAATGTGTCGATTATCACATCGTCTTTTTCAAATATTTTTTTAAATAATGTTTAGTCACATCAGTCGACTGGACTTTCTTGTGACCATTCGGGATGTTCTAGCTTCTTGTCATCATGTGGCACAAATGTAAAGGGCGTACCTCATTTTACCTTAAAATCTGTTGTGTGATCATTTTTGTGTTGGCATTTGATTCTCTGGTAAAGCCCACAAAACCATACACTTGACTCTTCATTCCTCAGAGTCAAATAATCTGGTTTCTTGCTTTCGAATGTTGGAGAAATTGATATTTTGATGTTGCTTGAATGTTTCATTTGGAATTTGTTTAAAATAGCAATTTCTAAATCATTCTTCCGGAGTTTTCATCAAAAGCCTTTCTGATTTTTATCAACAATTATATTCACTAGATGGTGGGTGGTCGGAATGGACAGGTTGGAACACATGTACCGCTACATGTTGTGGGGGTCTGAAAACAAGGGGAAGATTGTGCAACAACCCAGCCCCGTTCTTGTTAGGCCATGACTGCGATGGATCACCACAGGATATTGACCTATGTAACAACGTACCATGTACAGGTAATGACAAGCCTGCGTTGTTTATATAATCCAACTTATTCGTCGTCTAAGTTATATTTATGAAAGTAACAGATGTATGATAAAAACACCAGCGACATACATTAGGCCAGCATTTTTTATTATTTGTTTTACGGGATTTTTTTTTCAAATGAGTCGGGGGGGGGGATTAATAAAATAAAAATAAAAGCATGAAAAGTGAGCAGGCGACCAAAAAAATAAAAATAAAACAGTTTAAACCGTTTTTTTTTATTTTGAAAATTTAGAATACAGCCAATTTAACCTTATGTATACATGGATTAACCTTTTAAGTGCCTTATATATCTCATTACACTGTTGTAAAAGCTGTTTATAATAATAGTAAACATACTTTTATATATATTTATAGGTAAAAGCATCTTTCGCATGTATTATACTATATTACTTCAATAGAGACTATTAAACACGCCAGGTGTGTAGTGCAGTATAGTGATCATTAAACTTTTGTTGAGTGTATATCATATGTATGTTTATAACAAATATAGCGTGCATTTGACTTTACTAAAAAAGACTTGAACACGTTTTACATTGTTTAATAGCTTTAACAACCAACTTTGTAACTTTCATCCATGGGTGGAATATGCACACTAAAAATACTCTTTAATATACAACAGACTTGCTATATATTACGATAATTTGTATCAATCGTGAAGAAAAAAAGAGCCAGTAACAGGAAAATGGACCTTAGGACGATTGCGACCGTTTTGGCTCCAAAAGAGCAGTCTGATCAGGATCCAAACTTGAACTGATCTTGTCCCAAACTTTGGGTAGTGAAAGTTCTAGTGCATAAAATGTGAATATTTCATTTAAGAAACCGAGAGTTATACAGTTTAATATGAAAACATGTGCTGCATTTCATTTTTTTATTCAGAGAGTTTATAGTGTTTATATATGTAAAGTGCACACACACTATGTAACGTTCATATCCATTCATATCCAAGATCAAGAAAACTATTAATATATAAATGATGGCTTAAACAACATACATATTATTTTTCACTTATTTGTCCTAAATTAACAAAACAATAGAAACACAATGACTTAAAAGGAGCAACAGTTTGTGTTGCAATCGTGCTTCCACCTTTATCTCCCACATATAAACATCTCTGAATTCGTAAAATGTAAATTACAAAATTTGAAATACAAATGTAACAAGTGTTCCGCAGTGGGAGACATACGCCCCATATCGTGGCCTTGACCGTGACCTTGACCTAGTGACCTTAAAATTATCTGCCAGTCATGATCAATGTACCTATGAAGTTTCATGATCCTAGGCCTTAGCATTCTTGAGATATCATCCTGAAACCATTTGGTGGACGGACGGACCGACCGACGGACCGACCGTGACATGTGCAAAACAATGTACACTCTCTTCTTCGAATTGATGCAAGTACATGTGGTCCAGTACTCATGTTCATCATAAAGAAACGTTGTACTTCTTGGACATTTTCGGGATGTTTATGTTTATCAATAAAAATATTACAGGACCTACATTTTAATAAATATGCATGTTTATTAAACATATCCAAAACTTTTCAACACATGTTATCGATGGTGACACCTCTGCATCGTCTGCAAAAAACGCTAGTTATTTTTAAATTTGTATCACATATTAATATGGGAATTATGTCTACAATGGTTTTCAGAAGATTTACTTTTCTTATTGAGATAGTTTCAGTTCCGCTTTTAATTAATTTGAATTTGAAATACGCTCCGTTTGTCTGATTGTTGTTTATATCCGCCATTTCCGAAATGCAATATAAAAATCATTTGTTAAGTTTTCACCGATTGGCTAATAGCGTGTGGTATTGGCTGCAATAGCCAATGAAAATCGCTGACGCTTTACATGTCGACTGCGCACAACGAAACAACCATTATTATAAACAAATTTTGAACAACACTTTCGGCAAACTGCGCAATTTTTTTTTAGTTTTGGATAAAATACCAGGTCGGCGGTTGAAATGTAAATAAAAAAAACGAAAGTGACTTTTATTTTTATTTGTATTTGTCGAAAAATAGGGTCGGTCGCTCCCGTAAAACAAACAATAAAAAAATGTTGGCCTTGCAAATTTTGTTTGTGTCATCCTTTGATTTCTTTATAAGTTTAACGGAATGTATCTCCAAATCTATCGCAACTCGTATGTCTTAGAGAAAAGAACTTTGAACAAACATGTGTTAGGTTATATCACGTCGCAAATTAAGCCTGTATTATCTATATGTGTATGTTTACTATTGTAGAATAAATAAAAAAAACACAATTTAGAAAATATACAAAATAATTAAATACATTTGAGAGTACTACAATATATAAATAAAATATGTCAAAAAGTAAATTGCTGCCCTTCATTTGATTAAATTACGTTTCATTAACTGCCAAGTATAACATATCGAAAATACTGGGAAAATAATGTCAATTTTTTCCTCAGTAACGGCTGCTATTTGAACAAATTTGACTGTGATTTAATGTGTAGTTTTAGTGCATTCCACACTTTGTATTAATGCATATCTTATCACTGTTCATGAAAGTAAATCATAAAAGAAAAGATAGAGGAACATGTTTATAGTTCACCTACTGCAGCCAATTGTATAAACGATGGTTTATATTAACTGTGGTAATTTGATTACCGCAGTTATTTACATGGTTAGGTTACCACCGTTTATTTTCATTTGTATAAACGATGGTTACTGCGCGGTTACCGAACCATTGACATTTGTTAACTTAACGCAGTAAAATTACCAACAATGCAATACTAAACATGACGTCATTTTCGCGCAAATTGTCAATTTTACAGACGACGTTTTAAAAAATGGACTCTGCAAAACGACAGAGAAATTCACGTGATTACAGATTTCATGAAAACAAACATTCACAAGCTTAGAGCGAACCATGGCTCGGGCGGTCCGGGCATGGTTGCTCGAGTAAGAGAAATCTGGAGTGAACTTTTAGCAGGGGTAAATGCTTGCGGCAACGGGCCCAGGACTCTCCAACAAGTAAAAGAAAAGTGGAGAAACATGGAAAATATAAAATTAGAATGTCTTTTATTATAAATTTACATAAAAAAGACGAATTTCCATTTAACGATTGAAAGAGATTTAACTTATGACAAAATTAAGCACTGAGGGATATATATAGGATCTGGCACGAGTTGTCATATCATACCAAATTTATCAAACGAGTTCAGGAATTTTGCTAGTAATCGAGCCTTAGGCGAGCTTACTAACGAATTTCCTGGACGAGTTTAATAAAATATGGTATGATATGACAACGAGTGTCAGATCTTTTTTATCACATGCTTTTAAATGAGCAAATTAAATAAATATTTACGCAAACATAATGATAAAATCCCGAATGTTGTTTACATTTCGTGACGTCATTTTACGTTGCAACGTCATTTCAGCAAAATAACAAAATGCGATTGGTCAATAAACGAAAACTAAGCCAACGAAAACGCTTAAAACTGTTGTATTACACATGTGTAATGTAAAAAAAATGTAATAGTTGTATGACATTGGAAACAGGGTATAGCATGTGATAAATATTTTGCCCGAGAGTGGCTCGAACCCTTGACTGCCGTAGTAAAAACACGTTGTTGTTTTTTTGCAATTCATAGATCTACAATTCACCTAGAAAAGCCAGAATATCAAAGAATTTTAATAGGCGAAATGAAATGTATCCATCTGTTATATTTATTTTAGACAAAAAACGCGAAATCCGAGGTTTCAAGAGAGCAAAACCATGCTGCCGCTACGGGGGGAGGACAGCCACTGCCAGAGATGTCACAAACCTCGCAGGCGGTGGCGAGTCTTTTCGCCATCTCGGCCTCGTTTCACGGCATCGTGGACGACGCAGATACCGTCATCGGTTTGTTCAATATTGTTTTAAGATTAAAGTAATATACATGAAAGATAGTCCCGATATTTCATCTTCATAAATCAATATGTTTAACATACCCAAATATAATCAATACCAGTATGAAAAATAATAGAATAATTAAAAAAATTTCGTTTCTTACCGTGTGTTATTAATTATCCATTGATGATTGTCATTGATACATTAGATCCTTTCCAATCATTTTCGAAACAAAATCAGTTACAAACTTACACTTGTAACATATTCACGCATTAATTTAAATTAAATCCAAATCGTTGTAGCGGGTACTCCTCCATCGCCGAGTTTCCTTGGGCTGCCCATGACACAGGCAGCAGTATCATAAATTTGCCCCCCCCCCACCCCCGGGACCCTACCCCGCTCCCCCCGACTTTACCCCAGGGGTTCCAGATTGTTAAATGTACACCTATTGTGTATGGTTTTACTTTTCAACATCGAATATTGACAAAAATACATTGTTTGAAAAAATAACCCTCGTATAGGTATTATATATACACAAGGTATGAAACGCACTATATGCCTATTGCTGAAAGATTGTGGAACACTGGACGTGACCTTTTTCATCGAAAACACACATGTTCCCATGCAGTTGCCGACAAAAAGCAACTGGATTCGTTAAAAGACAGTAAAAGCAACGAGATTACACTACTAACCGATCATCTGCTCGGCTAATAACTTTAATATTCCATTAAATTCGACTTTCTCGCTACATGTCTGTGTTTTGCTGTCATATTTTGTCGATCGAATGCTCGGTTCTAAAACGCCATATCATTGGCCAACACAATGAGAACAACCAACCAGATGACGCGTTATAAAATTAAAATGGTGTACATGTGTAGATGAAACACCGAGTGACATATAGCGTGAAAGTCAAATTTAATTGAATATTAAAGTTATTAGTTAATTAGTTATTATTTATTCAGATAAAAAGGATGGATAGACAACGCCAAAAAACATTATGACAGAAGGAAGGACAGACAAGTCAGCGACTATATGCTCTCCCTTGTTGGAGCACAAAATCTATAACATGTAATTTCTAAGTACAAAGATGTATACATAATTCTAGAAAAATGCTGGTCACTTTAGAAGTTAAGCGTACAACATTACATGAAGCATTTGTGTAACCTTGACCCTTGATGTGAATTGTATGACCTTACATGAAGTATATTTTGTATACAACACCAAAACAATATCCATTCGCCTATGGCGGACTACAATAATTATTTTAAAAATAAAATTCTTACTGCATTATTCACATAATATGTTAGTAATTATTTTCATATTGGCAATCTTGGCAGTAAAGACTTAAGTATGCATTCATGAAAATTAAATTGAGAATATTAGTATAAACAAGGATGTTAAATATAAAATGAAGTACCAATTATTTAATATCAACCTTCATTAACGTTGCTTTTAAATCTTCCTTGATAAAATATTTATGAATCTTGATTTTTACTGCTTTTGTATTGAAAACATATGCTATTCATTCAATTATTAAATTTATTATTATTTTATCAAATATTAAATTTACCTCCACATGCAGTATATGGAAGGTTCGCTTCCAAACCCCAAGCACCTCTCAATAACATTTCTCGTGCTCGTGTGTGCCTGGTTATACCGCACCTATTTTTTTACTTAACCTTATTCTTTTAACAGCATATTAGTATTTATGTTGTTTTTATTTTATTTTGCAATTTATTATCTAATAATTATTACAGATTATATCTTAACGAGTATTAAATAAATAAATCATATTATTGATATAATAAAAATCATTTTTACCTAGATTATTTTGCAAATTATACCAAAAATAGAAATATTTTTTTTAATAAACTGGTTTAAACAAATTATGATTTTTAAAATCACAACTGATCTTACTTGGATGCAATATGGGTGTCATTAGGAATGGTCGACATGGATGTCTGCTGTCGCCTAACAACAAACCACGTCCAGGATCTGCCAGTAACATATGTATATATATATATATATATATATATATATATATATATATATATATATATATATATATATATATATATATATATATATACTATAAGATATGATGTATTTCAGGATTAAGTACATCACAGTCTTTCTATACTTTATTATAACAGACAAGGAGTCTATGAAAGTCACAACATCAACACACAACTGAAGCTCTTGGATAATAACAAAAATAATGTTCAATATTATAATAGGCGATACAATTTTTATAAATGTACCTTGATGATTTGCTTCTTAATGTCTGGCAATGTTTGACATTCTGAACACGTGCGCATCGTGGCAGCTTCCTGGCCAGCAGGCATTCATGCTTGTACAATTCCCTATAGAGAATGGATTTAAAACATGAGCTAAACATTTTATTCGGTGTATAATAATTAATGTACATAGGAATCTCAGGGTTGTTATTTTGTATAATTATGCTAAATAATTAATGTGAATTTTAATTTTAGCTGAAGTCGTTATAAGTAGATTAAATATTACAATGTCCTTTGATAGATTCTGTTAACAGATAACAAAATTAACAATATTTTAATAATTAATAATGTTAACATGTAAAATTTATTTGATTTCCAATTTGTAAATATGTAACTTAAGATTTTTTAACATTAAAATCTATTATTAAATTTAATGGATGTCCTTACTATTACTGCATCTGTTCTGATTTACAATAGATGAACTATTTTTAGAGAAGTATCTTGAGTTAAATAATAATGTTGTTTTAAATGTGAAGCAGCTTTGCAGTAGTCTTAACTGTTAGACCAATAATAATCTTATGTAATATTTCTCATTAACAAATTAGATGAAACAAATTAAATGTATAATGTGCTAAGAATTTTCAGAGATAACACTTATAAAATGTGTAATTTCCTTCTCTTGGGAAATTTTATTTTTATGTCTTGTTCAAAGACACAAAAAGTTATCAAAATGTTCAATGAAGACTTTTGTCCAAATGTAAATATCATATTTTTATACATCATAAATAAATATAATTCAATTCTTAAATAGAAATTGTCTTAGTTAATACACATTTGTAATATAAACATATTGTAATATCTACCTCCAATGATAATAAACACTCAAACTATCAAACTAAACCTTAGCTTTCAATATTTAAACATTTTACATATGGGTAAGTAAAAGCTTTTTCAGTAGGTACCCCATAGGGAACCTCAATGTTCAAAATTACAATGTACACGAACTGTGTAGTACATATTTTTGTATATGCATTCAGAGAAAACTGAGTGGATTTAGCCAGTTTTCACACGTTAAGTCGCAGATACAGTCGCATTTTTATAGGAAATGAAACGGAGTTAAATAAACGTGGATGTGCCCATGGACAGCAGTCATTTATGTTTAAAGTGAATAGTTTGATTTCTTATTGACAAACGATGGGATCATTTCGTTTTATGATGTATTGTTTAATATATTAAGACGAAATTCTTGCATTGTGAACATCATTAAAATAATGAAAAATGAACTACGTGTTTTGGCTAAGATACCATGGATTTAAAAATTAATGCAGTTTTTCCTGGAGATCAATAATACAAATAGGCTTGCCGTCTCTATCACAAGTTGCCTGTACCTTAATCGAGTGATAGTGTTTCCTGTTGACGTACGCTGCTTCGTCGGGCTGCCGGGGTGAAAGAAGACGGATGTTAGTTCCGTCTATACAACCAATGACGGAAGGGAATCCCCGAACCCGGAAGAAGTCATAAATCGCTCGGCGTCGGTCTTCGTCGCTGGTCGGAAATTTAATGAAACGGTCCTTCAGTCCGAAAATAACGTCAACGACAGCGGTAATAACCCGAGAAACAGTAGCTATGTCAACGCCGAAGGTGTCGCCGATAACCTGAAGAAAATTCCCAGTAGCCAAGAATCGAAGAGTTATAAGTAACTGCTGTCGTGTTGACAGAGACCTGTTTCGTCGCGTCTGTCGTCGTAAAATAGGGTCCAAGAGGTCGACAAGTCTGTCTAGGCTCTGGGCAGAAAACCACTACCTTCGGCGCAGTTCGTCGTCATCAAGTCCATTCGTTTGTAAGTCAATTCGTCGAAATCGTCGCTGTTGTCTGTGTCTAAAATAGAGAACGCCCGCCATGTTGGTCAGTAGTCCGTGTTGTAACCAGCATCTAACCCAGCTCGTAGAGGTGGGTTAAAAATACCGCGGTAATAGGGCGGTTAAAGTCAACGTCGTTTTTAATACAAACCGCCGAGACGCGGTAATCACAGCGGTAACCGCGATTTTGCGGTTACCTAGTGGTTAAATTGTTTTTACAATTGGCTGCAGCGGTCGTTTAAATTAAATTTTCAAAAAATGAATATTGGTTTAGCCAATATTGAAATTATCGTAGATTCGGTCTTTACTTGTCGTTATCTCGGTGAAAGCTTATTTAAAATCCTAAGCAATAAATAATTAAATGATGTTGGCATCAGTTTTCGTTTGTCCGCGAAGGACCGATTGTCCGACTAAATAAATACAAAAATTTCGAAATAGAGAAAGTAACACTTTTTACCTATTAATAATAAAAAAACAACAACTACTCAAACGTTTATATTTGACGTATTTATTTTCTAAGAAAAAATACAATAATAAATGTATCTTCTTCACTAAACACATCTATATGCCCGTTGTATGACTTTTGTTGTGAACTGTGTAAACCTTTAACTGTACTGCTCATTTTATATACAGTGTTGATACTCGGGTCAAGATCTCTGAAACACACGACTGGCCTTATCTAGTTATATGGAAAATAGCAGACTAAACATATTATTTAGGAAATACAATGAACATGTTCATTCTTAACAAAATGCCTTCTCATCAATCAGCAATTAGCGCAACTTAAACTATGCATTTAAATACATTCAATTTTGAGTTATGGCTATAGGCGCAGTACGTTGTGCATTAACATATTACAATTTCTTCCCCATTATCGTAACTGCCTTTTCATGATTCAATACAATAAGCAATAACAACATGTAAATTTTAACTTAATTTACAACACAAATAAACATAGAAGGCATTATTGTTTATCGTTTTAATAAATTTAATAAAGACATGTATTTCAGGTCCTGATAAACAATTGATTGTTGGAACTCCAACGTTGACAGTATGCCACACGTCATGGTTTTTAACTACATGTAATATTGCATTTGGTAAAATCATTTCGCTTCCAAATGCTCAGTTCAATCTGCAAGCAGCAACATTCATCACTTCAAAGCCTGGGACATACTGGTTTGAATGTAATTTAGCAGCACGAACGAATTTTATGACCTGTTATGTATACAAGAACGATAATCATATCGAAAACATAGAGGTTGACGCGAACCACACTCAAGTGCACTTTGAGGTACAGTTGATGACCAATGATATCTTTCGCTTACATTCGTGTGCATTCTATGGGAAAACTCAAACTCAAGCTTTGAATAGCGGTTCAACATTTACGGGATTCCTTATGCATTAAATAGCCAGCAACTGAATGTTTTGAAGTAATTTCCTCAGACATTTTAAATAAAGTAATGCGTACGTCGCTGAATACATTTAAATAAAATAAAGAACACACTTAACCACCTTACTTATGTTTAAATGTAAATATACCACGTAAAATGTATTATATAATTTTTATTATCTCAATCAACAAATAAAAATATTAAAATGAATGGTGATATAAAACATGTGTTATAATTATTAATTAACTGTAACACACACACAGCAAACATATTCAACTGTAGAACAAAAGTAAGACTAAATATTTATGAAAATTGATACAAAAACGAAATTGAGTACGTTTACAAACGTAGAAATAAATTGCATAATACAAATGTTGCACTTTAAATTGTTTCGTTGTTCATTGTTTTAAAATCACTCTTTTGATGCACTGTCGTTGTTCATTGTTTTAAAATCACTCTATTGAAAAGGTGTTTTTTTTAGAATCATTTGTTACAAAAGCTATTGGGCATTTTATCATCAATTTATATAAAATAATAAATCGTTTGTATTCGAGAGATGTCCTTTGTGTTTCAGATTGTAATTACAACAAATTCAAAATTCAACATCCGTGTTTTAAGTGACACATCTTATGTCATTAATCAGTATAACATCTTTCTTTACTTCTACCATTACCTAATATTCATATGTTTTATAATCCATGTCACTACCAGGGGTTTTTCTGCCTATTTTGGGAAAAGGAGTCTGACCAAATTGGGAATTTTTTATCGACAAAATTGTCCATTTGGGGAATTTTTGCTTCGATGAAACGGATCATTTTGGGAAAACATTGGGAATTTATCATGCTTAAGTAAGTCAGAGGTTTAACAAATAAATTTGTTTTTATTTGTTATTTTGACCTAAAATGCAGGTAAGCATCAGATGAGTAAGTTTGGCTTGTGTGAATGTGCTGTGAAATGGGGAGCACAACAGGTTCATGGTGCTGAATCCTCGCTCAATCACATTAGTGCTTGTTGGTATGATACACTGATACACATCAGCTGGACGAGTTGGAACATCAATAATTTAATAATCATAAGTCATAAGACACATTATTTTTTTTTGGGAAATTGGGAATTTTTGTTATAATTTCGGTTTGGGATCATGTCCGTTTGCATTGAGAATGCCTCCGTTTTCCGGAGGCGCAGACAGTCAGTGGTTTTTATGGCAATTTCGGGGCCGATATTCGGCCCCATTCCCCTAAAAAAAGAGTATATATTTCTCCCCGATTTTGTAGAAAAAAAATCCCCTGCAGAATAAAAATTTTTTTTTTTTTTTTTTTAGAAAGAACTCTCTTATGATAAATATTCATTTCATAACAACTAACAAAGTATATAACAAATTAATAATATTATATGATTTTGATATATTATAAAGAGTTACATTAAATTAGTATTTCCCAAATCAGTGTACTTTTCATATTAATTTCATGCTTTTCCCAAAATGGCCAGGAAAAGGCCTGATGTATCTATATATATTGTGTCAATATTTGATGATAATAACATTTTAATTTGGTCCATTTTATTGATAAAAAATTGCTAACATTTGCCATTTTTTCGATTAGAAAGTCCCAATTAGACTCAAAATGGCTAGGAAAACTGAGATTGTGCATGAAGGCTTAACTGTCTGAAACTAATGTTGAAAAAATCATTGGTATATATTTTAGAAAAAGGACAGAGAAATTCAGCTGTGAATATTACATTCATACATACATGTGTATTCATATAATAAATTTCAGAAAATATAAAAGAGTGAATTTTTAATTTTCCCCTTTTCCTAATAAACGACGCGTTTTTCCCCTTTGGACGGGCCCCGCCACCATTCCCCTATTTGTGAAAAAAAACACTGACACTGCTGAAAAACCCCTTACTACACGTATATTCGAAACGTTGTAAATTAAAAAATGTAAATTTTCATTAATTATTATTTCAAACATGTAAACAAATAAAATAAAATTTAAGTTTATTTAACATTATGTAAAACATTTTATGTGGTCTTCTTATAGATAGCTTTGATTAATTACAAACTTATAATAACATATTTATCTCAAGTAAAAATGTGTAATTATTATTATATATGTTCGTGAACTTCAACTTTATATTATCAGTTTTGCAACATGTAATTGTAACATTTTTTTCGATTTCGATGTTTATATTATCTTCAAGCAACATATTTATGATTAAATTAATGTTAATACATAAAGGGGAATGTTATAAATATTTTGAATACCAGTATATTTGAATTGTTTTGCTTGAATGTAATATGCACTTTACCATATACTACACTTTAATAAACATCAGTTGTACGGAAATAATGCTCTAATACTTGTAAGCGATGTGAGAACTAAAGAAGATACCACAATTCGCAACTCGAACGAGATTTCTATAACTAAATAACACTTGCAAAACACAAACTATTTCCGTATTACATACAGTTCAAGTAACGTATTACAGTACTACAACATTAAAATACTATCAATATGTTGTGTAAATGTGATTACGTTCGATTACAGTCATTAAATGAATACATCAACATTTGCACAAAAAGAAGTCCAATAATGGGGCACTCGTACAGCAACGAAAAAACAATAAAGCGAAATGCGTAAACAAATGTACAATTAAGTCCTACAACAAGTATCAAATGGTAACACAAATTGGGCACCAGAATGTTTAGTTAATGTTGATTATTCGAGTAACTTCTTGTCGTAAAACTACCAGAAAGGTTTATTGCAAAAGAAGAGATCATTGGACAATGTTAAACTATTTTTTTGATGCCTTCCATCTTTTATCTACACGATTTCGAATCTCTGAGTCGTATTAAGGTTACTATCAGACAATGTCACAGGTACTGATAAAGCCATTACGGCATTTGAGCATGTCGTATTTGTACAGTCGTCATTTTAAAATCCGAAGCATTTTAAATCCGAAATTGTGCCTACTCGAGTCCGACATCACGTTTCTAGTTTACCTTTCCAGTTCGTGACTTTGATATTTTAGAATACATAGAAAAGAAAACCATGAATATCTACAGGTATCTTAAATACTGTTAAGAATAATCTTCCATCGCAAAGCTTTGACAGGTTTACATATTTAGGATCGCATCTCAATGTATCCATCTTCCCTGAGTTGTCATGTAATTGAAGTGCCTCCTTGTTGTCGTAAACACGTTGTCGAAGCCTATGCCGAACTGTTAAAGCTCATTTAAGCATGTTTTATGCACGGATCAATTGGCTAAAAGACATGACGGGCTTTGTCATCTAGGGCCAGTATCAGCCCCTACGAATTACGTTAAGTCCACAACGCTTGAATGGAAACCAACATTGTGCTGTCATGTTGATTTCTAAACCCAATTACTAGTAATCAATGAGCAAACAGTAAGGATATAAAACAAACTCATACGAAAAAATATGTTAAATACAAATGAAATATAGTTGCTTATGGGGTAATACCGTGAATTAGTTTTGTCACTCTTGAGAGCAAATGTATACGTTTCGAGTCGCGAAAACGCTCGTTTAAAGATATATTTTTTACTTTTCAAAAAAAAAATCACGCATTAATTAAGTATCGGCTACGTATTTGCAGATTATTCAAACATTTCATAAGCACAGTCGTTAATGGATGCAGGATATAAGGATGCAGGAATCTGGAGAGTAAACTGACCTGTATGCCTCCGCAACCAAAGCTTCTCTAAAATGCTGAGTGTTGGAAGAATATCTGATATTTGTAAACAAAACATTTCTCAGCATCAGCATTTCTCAGGTCAAGTTTGCATATACGCGTGACACGAACTATTTAAAACAGTTCTATGCTTCCAGTGTTACTAATATTTCGATAGTAGACATGTCATATGACAAAAGAAAAGATTGAAAGTCAGATAGATGTATTGTTGAATCAGCGCCGCAATCTTCGTCACGAGCTTTCACGACAATACTCCACAGCTCACACTTAACATGATGATCTAATGCAGAAAACTTGATCAATAAGCTATACAGCCACTCAAAGGAGCATTCAGCTGTGTCAAAAATGTCAGAGTTTAACGATGCAGGCAGATTCAGAGCACACTGACTTGTATGACCCCCACGCAACCAAAACTTTTCTAAATTGCTGAGTGTGGGAAGTATGTCTGATATTTGTAAAATACTCGTCACGAGCTTTCACGACAATTCTCCACAGCTCACACTTTACAGGATGATCTAATGCAGAAAACTTGATCCATAAGCTGCAGATCCACTCAGAGGACTGAAGACTGATTCATTGTAACGATGCATGCGCCTAGAAAAAATAACTACCCGTTTACGTCCCCCATAACTAAATCTTTTCTAATTTACTGATTGTGGGAAGAATATATAAATGAAAAGTCCATACACTTCAAACAAATTTCCTTCTGACCGCTGGCTTCAGCCTAGATTAAAACAGCAATAATTATGCGCTGGAATAAGAATGATAAAGCTAAGATACGCGGATTGCAGTCTCTTTCATCAGATTTCTATTGCTTGATAAACTGTATTAAATGCTGCCAATTTCTCAATTTTAAAAAACACGATATACCTGCTTAGTACACGGTCCATGTCATTGAAGAAGTCGCCGTCAGTCAGACGGCGAATCAGTTCATTAGCTAGGCCACAATCAATACAGGTAAATTATTATCTGGCTAATTTCCTATACATTTTATTTATTTTCGATCAGAAAACATTCTATTTCATCCACCTTTAACTTGCTCGATGACGTGAATCAAGGAATTCTTGGACCGCCTCAAGTAAAAAAGACATCGGTGGACTAAGAAAAGATACTAAGGAGTTACAACAGGCCAGCGTCGAGGCAGAATTTCAATTGGTTTTCGGACAAATAATTCCGCGATTAAACTCTTGTAAAAACTAACTGATTTGTATTAAAACGTGATATTAAATGCAGCCGTGGCAAGGGCCATTACAGTTATTATTGTTTATCCACAAACTAACTTATATGTAGCCATGTTGAAAAAAGAAATAACATCGATTGACGTGCATTAACGTATTCAATAAATTCAGTCACTGACTTTTGAATGGCTGACTTAAGACTGAGGATTATGTGCGTTGTTAGATTTTCTGGTTCAGTTATCCCTTCTCTTTCGATTAGACTGTCGTTTTCAGGTCATAATCATCTTTTTCCGGATCAGTGAGCCCTTCTATCTCGATTAGTCTGTCAATTTCAAAATCATTGATTCGCTCATCCGCCATTGCCCATGGTCGTGCTGATGTTTGAACGACGCGCACTTTGTATAGCAGTTGGCCATTGCAGAAACCATGTATTTGTTCAAAAGATCAGCCCATTCATTCCGCCTATCCATTGATACGATGCATGTTTCTTGTTCCAGGATTTGGTGCGGAAGTTTAAAGTTCACTTTACGTTTATCATCAGTGTAAATTATGTCGATAATTTGTGTTTTAATCGTCTGCATCACCTCACGCTGACCCATTGCATTTATTAGTGAAATGTGATAGAGAAAGTAAAACTACTTCAATGTATCGATATCGCTAAATGTAGCCTTTTTATCAGGATTGTTCACATACACTGCATCACACCGGTAGAGAGCAAGTTTTGTAAGGAATGAAGTTTTCCCAATGCCTAGTTCTCTTAAAAAAACGCACGATTACTGGGATTTTCCTCTTTAAAAAATATGGTTCTGTGGAGTTGTATCGCCTTTCCCGTTTTCTTTCGAGATCCTACTTTCTTAATTTCAACGTGTCTTAATTTCGGTGAAATAAATGTATCCCAGATAGGATTGTCCTGACCCTCACGTAGTTGTGAAACAGGCACAGTATTTCAGGTTGTTTTATACAGCCGTATTAAATCGTCGCGAAACTCTGAAATATTAAATAAAGCTTTTTATAAACTTTTTTGTTATACAGTCTAATATGGATGTAAAAATAATCATTATTATTTATGGCATGTTCACATGCCATGTTAAATAAAAACATTTTTGATTATCTGCGGGGAAAGAGGTAATAAATTATATTATCAAATAAGGCAGGCAGAAAGGATGTTTATTTAAAAAAATATTATGAAAAGTTAGTACCTACGTCAGTACGGACGCGCACAAGGCTATACTTCAAGTGCAATAAAGTCAATAAACTTCAAGTGCAATAAAGTAAATGAAACGTTTCATTTGAAAGAGTAGATATAAAAGCTCATGTTTCACACAATTCACACGTGCATCTGTCATCAGCAATGCATGCCTTTTACTTAATCAATTTTTATGAATGGCTTGTTCACAAACACATTTCTGTATTAAATCGTAAAGTATGCTACTTTACTATTTTAAAGGGATTTTTTCACGGTTTGGTAAATTGACAAAATTGAAAAAAGTTGTTTCAGATTCGCAAATTTCCGGTTTAGTTATGATATTTGTGAGGAAACAGTATTAATAAACATTTGCTATGGTCTAATACAGCCATTATATGCATCTTTTGATGAATTCAAAACCTAAAAATTATAAAGAGTTGTAACGCGAAACGATTGAATAATTTGGAGAGTTCTGTTGTTGTCGTTTAAATTTGTGAAACTACGAAGATTGCTTATATAGCGTATAAAATACGCAACTTATGTATGCTTGGCAGGATAGCTCAGTTGGCTAATGCGTTTTTACTTCAGGATTACGGGGGTCACTGGTTCGAGCTCTGCTGCGGGCTACTTTGTTTTCTTTTTTAAAATTTTATCTTTAATTTTTTACTGGAGCTTTTAAAATGTAATGTTTACATTTATCAATATAAAGCATTTAATGACAAACGTTCAAACATGCCCAAATCTGTGAAAAGGCCCCTTTAAAGCATTTTCCCGCGCAAATACTACCTGGCGAAAACACGTGATTATGAAGACATGTACCAAAATAGTGCGTTATATTTTAACAGACACATATGCAATATAACATCAAATATTACTTATGCAATATGAATAATGTGGCAAAACCGGGTTCCAATCCTAGACCTATATGTATGCTACAAACACAGAAAATAACAGCAAAACAATTTCAGTCAAATTCAAGATATTTAATGGAAGCAATGTTTTGTTCATAACAGTGGCTTTGATTCTACTGACCCCAAATGCAATTCCAACACAGGTGCGCATGTAAGAAAAGAAAAAAATGATAGAAACATGAATTGAACTGAATTATCCCCCGTCATAGGCGGAGAGATATTGTTTTGGCGTTGTCCGTCCATCCGTCCGACTTTCCGTCCGTCCGTCCGTCCGGCACTTTTGTGTCCAGAGCCATATCTTGGAAGTGCTTTGGCGGATTTCAATGAAACTTGGAATAAGTATATATATGGATAAGAGGATGATGCACGCCAAATGGCATTGTACACCATCTGTAAATAACGGAGTTATGGCCCTTTGTATCTTGAAAAAAATGCTACTTTGAGCGTCAAATATAATACTTTTGTGTCCAGAAGCATATTGGCGGGGAATATCAATTCAACGAATTTGCTTGTTATATCTTATTTTTGAAACGGTGGTCTTGACCGTCTTGAACGTAGGGGGTCAACAATTCAAAAGTTCCCTAGATTCTCCTGTTACCTACCAAAAGATAAAGTTTAAGCTATATGTCTTCATCTTAAGTGACCTAATTGAGCGCAAACTGTGTATCGATTTCAGAAAATGTGACCTTGACCCAACCGGCCCAGAATGCACACCCATATTATCTATATTTTTCAGCTACATCAAGATACAATGTAGTTGTACCTGTGTACCTGAATTTAGGTGTGCACACTATGGGTAACAATTTTGCGAAAGTGCTAGGCAGTGCTTTTAGCCTTAGCGTTGTCCTCGCACATTCAACATATGTGTGAAGTTTCAATCGGATATCGAAAGTAGCTACAGAGATATGTATTTGTATGTCAGTATCCTCCAATAATGATCCCAAAGACACGTATGATGATTTATTCGAATAACTGGAATAGTGACAGAGACAGGTGCTTTTTGCATGGAAACTTTAAACTGAATTTTAATTTGCAGCTTGCAATATCATGGTGCAATAATGTGGAGAGTAATTATGTATAAAATTGATTTATGATTAAGGTTAAGGTTTAAAGAAATAATACTCGAGAGTGTTGAAAAGGCACTATTGATAATGCATAAGGCATTTTAAAGTACATTTGTATGCATATCTGCCCACATACACTTTCTATAGGCCTCTGCAAAGCAAAGAAATTGCAACAAAATGGCTGGAAATTAGGTTTTGTGTCACTAAAAAGAAGTATTTAGTCACTGCCCATATAAGGTTTCCTTGTCTTCTCCAGATGGTATCCATGTTTTCCCAACATGGTCATTAAAAACGCAAATTTCTCCACAAGAAATGGTTTTCTGAAAAAACCCTGCTGAGAGGTTATGGCAGACACGTGTACGTTTGTATAAATCCTTTAATTATTGTAGTGGCTTGCAAATTAAAGCAGTTTGTCTCCCCTAAACGCCTGAACATGGCCCATTTTACCCGATCTTCTACTTAAGGGAGCCACATTTCGCTCATTTTTAAGAAAATTTGTCAGGATTTTTTCTACATGTAGGCCAATACCTTTGATATCAATTTTAATACACAGTTGTTTCAAATTGGAATTGGAACATTTTTTTTCAATTTACTAACCCTATGTAAGTTTATGGTAAAATACCGATTACTGCTCCAATGGTTTTACACTGCTCACAAGGTTTCGGGTTTCCTGGGGTGTATTCGGTAGATTGTTATATGAAATTTCGATCATATCTTAAATTAAAAAAAAACGCCCAATCAATAGAATTAAGGGTACCTAACAGCACAAAAATTTGCGTCAAAAAGAAGTTCATGATGTTATAACAGGACCTCTCTTTTTTGCATGGACACATTTAGGTTTTCATTGAAGTAATATTTGCATCTGACACTAGACCCAGATTATGATATCCATGCAAATAGAATGTGTATACTCAGTACTATATACCGTCCTTGACCAGTAAACGGGTCCGAGATACGACACTCTGACAGTATGGATGTAAAACATCATGTGTATCGAATCCAAATTGCTGTTAAAAAAAGGACGAATTGTAAAACGTTGCGATGGTGTATGCGGAGATTGTGAAAAAAAAACAAACAAATGTACTTATATGTTCCCTATTGCAAAATACTTTCAGTTACGAAAACGGACAATGTTACAGACTTATTTAATATTATTTCTACTACAGTATTAAGGATCTCAAATATATATTCACGGTGAAACTTCTACTTCACCATATTTGATTAAAAGGAACGATTTGTCCACAGAATGAAGGCTTTATGAATCACCCGTTTTTAGAAAAAAGTCACATACTTGCAATTTTCTGGCAAAAAGGCATGTTTTAAGTTTGTAGACAATATTTATTTATATCACAAACTCATGTAATCACGCTGTGATACTACGATTATCTTTTCCACTAGGATCTGAGGAGTTTCCTACCTTGAGGCATTAAATTGAATCAATGAATTCCTCATTGGTTGTATGAATAGACTGAAGTCTGTTAATGTTTGAATTGTGCATAGATGGTACCTTGTGGTTACTTTTGTCCATTGGTCTTTGGCTTGCATAAACATGTTCAGTATATCTGTTTTCCATGTGTAATTCGCTACCAAACTATTTGTTTGGTCATCGTTACAAGTATGTTGTTTTTTTATTTCACATTATTATAATAACATTATTAACAGCACGACGAAAACTCGAACAGTTCCTATCACTATTCAATTGTTGCTTTGCATTATAGAATTTTCCGTTGTCGATTTTGTTCTTTATGTTATTGTTACTTTTTGTTAGATATGAGAACGTTTACAAACATATTTGCTTTGAATACATGTGCTTGCAGTGTGCAATATTGTTATTTTTGTAATATTTTCTTCGTAAACATCAACATTTTTGCATTTGGGACGATCTAAATTATTGAATGTGATTAATAGTCATATTTTTTAACAATCCCTAATCTGATCATGACGAAACACCTGCTATGTCGATAAAACGTTGTTCATACTGGTTTTGAAATTTCTTATGTTACACAAACAGGGCAGTAGCTTAAAACCATCCGCGTGTTTTTGAAAGTAAAACAATATTCCGATTGCGTACACAAATTCAGTAAATTACGGAAGATATGTGTTAAGTGTAATGGGTTTGCTCCTGAATATGATGATTTCATTAATATAGAAGACTAAATTTCATTTAGCATTGACTTAGGTTATGCAAGGATCTCAACGCAATATTTATAAGGGCCAGGTTAGACCGACCGTTTAATATCACATACTTAAAGTTGTTCATTTAGTTGATTTTGAGTTCGTGTATGATTGTATTCTTTTTTCCAGTATTGCTGTTTGTTTTGTTAAACGTGTTTTTAAATCGTGTTGTTGCAGTTTTAGCTATTGGTCGTCGTTTTGTTGTTGTTTGTTCTGTTATGCGTGTGCTGTTGTTCGCGGTGTTTGTTCTGTTGTATTTCAAAAAAATATTTCCAAAGAGTATTCCCCCCCCACACACACACACACATGTGGAGCTTGGTACTGTAGTAACGTAACTGGTATCAAGGCCGAGCATCTTCCTATGGTCAAATCTGGTCGATATTATGGTGCTGCCACACCGAACAGTCGTCAGACAAACGGGCATGTAAAACTCGACGTTGGCGTTTCTCAGGTTTCAGTAACACCCCCTGTACGTCGATAATCCAAACTGAGCAGGATAATTCAAACTGAAGAAAAAAATGGCGACAGAAAAAAAGACCCCAGTCATTTATTACTAAGAAAACGTTTATTTAAGGTAAGTTTTGACATAATAAACGTTTCTTTTTGATAAAATGTTATTTGCCGGATACAGTGCGCTAATAAACCCATAACAATAAAAAAACAATTACGTCGAAATAAAATGAATATGTTTGAAAACCTGGAAATATAAATGAAATTGTCGAAACGTTTAGGCCAAAAACAATTATAATCGAATGTTTTTAATATTTTAATGCTTTGACTTATGCATTAAGCTTTCATATGTGTATGTTAAAAAATTGATTGGCGTTAATGCTCAAAAACGCAATATATTCGTTTGGGACAATAATATACAAATGGGATAATGACCTAACTAGTGTATGGATTATTCCAAACTAACATTAGGAAGTCGATGGATAATGACCAAACTGCAAGATGTCTTTATCTAAAGACCTATGTAAAATGAACATTCTTGTAAAATATTTCGAGATTTATTTAATTGCTGACAACAAAAGCATTTTAGCACATTGTTAAACAATCATCATAAAAATGATTTTGTTTTCTTTTCAGGTAAAACAGACGATAATGGAAAACTACAGATATTATTATTGTACAGAGTCATTTAAATGCCTGAAAGAAATACTTATCTATAACACAACTAACCATTACGTAGAAAAATGAGAGAACTTACCTTAGATGAAACAACCGGCAAATTATGTTATCGGACAAATATATATGCTGATATTACTCCACAAAACATAGATGAACAACATCAGCAGCTCATTATTGAAAATTGCGTTATCAAAGTGATAGAAAAGTTAATCAAAGTGCCTGCCCATCGCCAGAGGAGTACCCGTGTGAAGAATTTGAATAGCATAAGAACAGGCCAAAATACCTTTGCGTCTATTGTAGTAACGATTAACAAACTTTGAGTGAGATAATAAAACACTGCATAGAGCACCATGGTGACAATATAAAGAAGTGAAACTCCAGCTGCTGGAGCAGTATTGAATTTTCATTAAAAACAATTAGTTGGTCCTTTATTTAAGGCAAGTGACCGATTGCCCAAACAGTACAAAACAGCACAATACAAACCAACATAAACACAAAATATGAATAAAGCTGGGGTCACCGCCTTGGAACGGTTAATGCAAAGCATTGGGGGTTAAAACCTGGTTATAGAGCGCTCAACCTCACACTTGGCCCAGCAATATTCATAATACATTTAAGTGTAAATAAAATTTAACGTCATAGCATTGTAACTCAAATTAAACAATAATAAAAGGGAATTAAAACGCATTCAATTTAATTACTATTTAATTACTCAATTGCATTGAAGATACAAGAGTAACAGAATTACAACTTTTTGACGAACGATCAAAATAAAACTATTAACAATTGTCAACTACATTCCTTCTTTATAGAAAATATTTGAGAATATAGAATCATAGAGTTAATATCTCAGTTAATCATCGCGCAAATACAGGAAGAAGCAGCAATAATGGGTGTAAAAATTCCATATTACATAGCTTGGTTGTTTATGTGACTGCTAAACAAATTAAAAATAATTAAATCAAACAAGAAACGCCTATCAGATAGAAAATATAAATAAAATGGAAAGTTATAAACCCGATGACCTATGCATGTAGATTACAACTGGGAAAGTCGGTCGTATGACGTCACAAAAATCCATAATGACATAATGACGTGAACAAATTCCAAGGGCAGTACTAAATAAAAATATTAATGGGGCTGTGCTACTAATAAAACAAGTTTAGGTGATTTAATATATTAAGAAGCAAATGAATAAAAATGGTAATTCCATTAAAGCGACATTATTGGAATCAAACAGTATATAGGTGTTTTGACAACTGAAGACAGAAATGATTTGATGTACGATTTGAGTCCAAATGTAGTTTACATGCAGATTTGTTCATACGACACAATGACACAATTTTATTCAACAGTGAAAAATGCCTATAATGTAGTATTCATGCAGATTTTTTCATACGACACAATGACACAATTTTATTCAACAGTGAAAAATGCCTATAATATCACTAATGATTCCAAATTTTAAGGGAAGAAAGATATAGTGAATCGAAAACCATCAAACACGTGTTTTTAAGTACATAAGCATCGTATCCTTTTGATAAAAAAAAGTTAATTAAATTGAAAAGTTTAATATGAACATTTGGTTTAACATATTTTAATTTGCGGACACGGTTCAAAACATCTCCGTAAAATGATGGATGGGAGATTCCATTATTTAAATGCCATTTTAAAGAAACATTATATTTTGAAATTAAATCACCATACTTAGAGTAAAATCTAGCAAATTTATTTCTTAGGTTATGATACAAAAAGCCTTGTTTTAGCAGTTTTTTAGTTAATATTACATTACGATCATTAAAATCTTTAATACACGAACATGCTCTGGCATAACGTACCAACTGCGAAATGTAAATACCATAGGAAGGTCCTTTAGGGATGTTGCCATCTAGAAACGGAAAATTCACAATTTCAAAGTTAAAATCGTCCCGTTTGTCGTATAAACTAGTTTTGATCAAATTATTATTAATAGTTAAATGTAAGTCTAAATACGCAGCGTCTGTATTGGATATACACGATCTATTTAAGACTAGTTCTTTTGGGTAGATTTTGTGAATATATTGTTCAAATAATGGATTATCTAAATTAAGTATGTCATCAATGTACCTACTAGTAAGGTTAAAACAATTTATCAAATCTACTTGCTTAGTTTTAGATAATTCTAACATAAATTCGCTTTCATAACAATATAAAAAAAGTTCAGCTATAAGTGGCGCACAATTAGTACCCATAGGAACGCCAATAATTTGTTTAAATATTTTACCATTATATTCAACAAACAAGTTATCCAAAAGAAAAGTAAGTGCTGCACAAAAGTCAAGACCAGTCCAAATGATGTAATTATCTAATATCTGATTAGTAAAAAAAGCTGTTTTAGTGTTTAAAGCTAGATACAAACATTTCTCTCTAGCAAAAGTTTTTTCAATCAAAGAAACAAGTTTGGATTTTATTAAAGCGTGAGGAAGCGTTGTATATAGTGTCGAAAAATCATAAGTACTTACCTGTGACACCTTATATTTTTTATTTTCAATTTTATCAATAACTTCTAAGGTGTTTTTTATTGACCAAAATAGGTTAATATTACTATTTTCATAAACTTTATTACAAAATTTAGCTATATGATATCTAATAGCACTCAATGCAGATGTAATTGTTTGGTGGTACAAGACACTGAATAAGCGATAAAACGACTTTTATATGGTGTCTTATGTAATTTAGGTATCCAGTAAAGTGATGGCAATTTCTTGTCAGTAATATTGACTATTACATTTAACTTTATGCATTGGGCAATATGGTCGGTAATAATTTCATTAGGTTGCTTATTGTACTCACAATATGATGTAGTTTGTGAAAGTTCTTGTGAAATAGTTTGAACATAAAACACTCGTCATATTATGATAACATTATTAGCAGCCTTATCAGCAGGAACTAAGACGAATTTAGATTTTAAGTCTTCAAGCAATTTATAGAGATTTTGTTTATTAAATTTAGGTGAATGTGGTAGGGCCAAAGGATGTGTATCATAAAAACATATTTTATTCATGGCAATACTAAATATTTTTGTTTTCCAATCATTGAGTGCAGTAATTTCAGAATTTTCCTTCCTGCACCATTTAGTGCAATAATCATGTAAGGATGTTACGATATTCTTAATGCAGTCATCAAAATCAACAGGAATAGGCAGTCTGTACTTAGGGCCTCTGCGTAGCAAATTTCTAAGGTTTTTATTTTGAATGAAATTAAGGTCCCCAGTAATAACATGTCCAACTGGACCATATATATATTTAGAACTAGTACAGTCACATAATGTAGGACAATTTCTTATTACATTTATATCTGTGGAAATAGAATTATAATTAAAAACGATACTTCTTACAGGTTTACTATATTTGTAGCAAATAAGTGGTGATTCAGTATTGCGGAAATAAGGGGGAATCAACCGACGTACATTTTTATCATTGAATATTTTAGGAAGGTCAATTAAATCAAGACCTTTTTTACAAAACTCAATTTTGATACGATTTCTAGTGTTGTTAAGTACATTTTCAATAAAAGGTTTAAGATAATAGTCAGTGAAAGATTAAATAATACAAGCACATTCATATAGAGGGTCAGATTGAAGTAAAATAAGTTTACATTCCTTATCAATATGCGCCAACGAAGAAACAGAAAGAGAGCAAAGTGCACTTAGTAATTTATGTTTACCCCCATTTTGTAATACTGTGTAGCAATCATTTAAAGAAAGCAGACGTTTAAATTTACGCCTTAAGTTACCATTTTTCCTAATGCCATGTGAACGTTTATTTCTTAGACGTTTACTAAACAGAGAAAATGAATTAATCGATTTATTTTTAGAAATTGTTCCAACATTTAGAATATTATCATTTAATCCAAGTGGGTAAGCTGATTGCAAACGTTTAATCCATTCAAATTCTGACATGCACCTTGCTTTTAATTGGCACTGACTTGAAGTACTATTATTAAAAATAAGTTGCTCCACAGGTTGAATTGAAATATTTGTTACGCTATGACCTGTTTTATTAAAGTGCTGGTAAATGAAGTTATAAAATTTATTGTTATTTTTAATTAAAACAAAAAAGTTCCCTAAATCGTGTTTTAAGTGATCTACCCGTCTGCCCAACGTATTGCGCACCACAACAGGGTACGTTTCAAGTAATAACATAAACCACATGCATAGAATTTCATGAGACATCGGATTTAATATTAACAGAAAATTTGCGGTTATTAACCGATGAAAGAATAAAAGAGGACATATTTAAAAACTTGCAACATAAACACTTCCTGGAGTTGCACTTATTTATTGTAGGATACCGATTACACGGAGCTAAATTACGCTGCGAACTAGAACCCAGCCGCATTGTACCTCCAATGAAAGATGTTCGAAGTAAACTTAATTTGACTGTAGGTTTAGCCTTTGAAATACAGGGAGTTTGAATTTGATTCCGCACTTAACAAATTTAAAATTGATTTCACTAATAACAAATAAATAAAAAAATTATATCCCATAATACACTTCGTGTGAGTTTTTCGGTTATAAATAGTTGTTTTCAAAGAATAATATCAACCTGGCTTGGAAAACATGTTCAATATATTGCAGTTTGTGCATTATCCATTTTGAGTTTGGTTATTATCCACAAAAATTTTCATGTCAGTTTGTTTTAATCCATAAACTTTTAAACCCGTCCTGCAAACACATGATTTTAACACAGAAACACACTAGGTGTTAAAAGTAAAATTTTAAAGCACGTTCATGATATAATTTGGCATATCTCTGTTACAGTTTCGTTCGCTTTTAACGTGTAAATAATTCAACACATAGGCCGCATTTTATGAAAATTAGCATTGTCCGTAGACAAATTAATCGTTTTTGTACTACAAAACTATTAAATTATTGCAAAACTCAAAACGCATGTGTGTGTCAGACATTCATTATCACATTTGTAGAACAATTACGTCCTTATAGTTTCTAAATTAGCAGAAATGATAAAATAATCACCTACCTTTCAGTTTCAGTTTCGGCCGACAGTTTTTTCTTCAGTTTGAATTATCCAACTCAATTTGGATTATCGACGTACAGGGGGTGGAGTAGGTGAGTAAACGCTGTCATCAAGAGTAACGTGTGCATGGGTCTCGTACCTATAAATCATATATCAATACTCACCACACACGATAACGAGTTGAAACTGTGTCACTATTAAAACCAATGCCAGAATAGTGAACGACAAGTCTTAACAAGCCAAACTAGAAAATAATTGTATTGCATATGAGTCCTACGGAGGCATCAATTGTGTTATATCTTTTAGCAGTGTAGAGAACTTGTTACAGAGTCAACCAGAATACCCAAACAGTTATTGTGGTCAACTGACAGATTATCTTTGATTGAGCGGTTTCATTGCTACTATTTGTGTGAAACATGCGTTGTCAAAGTTCTTTAAATATCAACTACGAACTATTATATTGTTCATCAATAAAGTACACGAGTTGCAAACGTGTTAGTAAAAGGACCAGTTTCCCATTTAACTTGTAAATGCGAGAACGAAAATGTATGAATAGTAAATTATGCAGGTTTCAACAATTGTTCCAGAACGGCATACAACTTGCGGTAAAAGGTTTAATTGATGCGATATTATCCCTTAAACTATTTCAACTTATAAACAATGTATCACATTAAGTGCCGTATTATACAAGCCATTGAAATACAAAATGGCAAAACATATCTCTCATTCCTCTTTCAGATTACACAGAGTTGCAGACCATGGTGTTATTTTACTTTTATTTCATATATGAGCGCACATATGTTGTCTTTTTTTGTTACAAATACTCGATGAACGTTATGTTTTATGGATTATGAAATAAAGATAGATTATTGACATACAAAACAAACAGAGGTTAGTTTTATATAGACCTTTCACCGATCAAATAATCATGTATCGTTATTCGCTAAATTTAGGTATTTGGTGTTGATTTTGGATAACGCTTTCAGAGGTTGAATGACTACGTATGTGCCTACAATAAATCAACAACGGGTAGTAGCGTTTAGCAATATATTTTGAAGAAGGGAGTTGTTTGAGTAAACGGCTATAACTTTAAAACAAAACATCCAATGGGCACCTTTTTATACAAACTAATGTAAGAATATTTTATATTTATATAGGAATATTATTAACACAACCAAAGTGTAGTACTGCTGACGAAACCCTCCAGGGTGAAAGCGTTTTTAATTTAATTGTGGATTGCGTTGTCGTTTTTCTACTAGGAAAATGCAGCCGAAACGCAAGCTGTTAAACAAATTGGCAGAATGGCAAAACTTGTCTCGAAGCGAGGTAGCATTAACATTACACAAATTCTAAAAATATTATCATACATGCAGTTGTGTTCCATATATTTTGACCGTTTACGCCTATCAAACGCTCAAAACAAATTAAAGGTTTTTCTGTTAAGTGTGTAAATTGTATTCTTCTGTAAGGTGGAATTTGAGATTAATTTAAATACCTCATTACTTATATGTGGGTACGGTAGCGCAGTTCATTTGATATTAATGAGCCGATGGCATTTATCTTAAACTAAGTACACAAAATGCATCATTAATTCTCTGTCTATTCAGGAAATCAACTATCAGTTTATTTCAGTTTATTTTAACGGGTTTCTTTAGTTTACTTATTTTTTGTATAGTTTGTTTAGCAGTAATAGTTGACTTAGGACGTCTATATGTGGGTTCCTTTTTGCTTAAAGTACTTTTTGGTAAATATATTATTTTTGGTATTGTTTTTTACTAACCAGTCTGTTGTCTCTTTTTAAAACCACTTCCTCCTAAACATAAATAATATCAAAGCCATCATTCAAGTATTTCCGATTAAAAAACCCATTTGGCAATGCGTGTACATTTATACTCGCACAGGTAATCATGTCCAATAGTTACATTTATATATATCGATTGAAATTTGCAATTGATCCGTTTTGCTGCAATACTGTAATTGTTTATTATATTGGTTTTTACACTGTACTTATTATTCATGTATGTCTATTTATAGAACGCGAGACTTAATGCTCTTTGAGGAATTATATGATGACATTAGAACCCCTTGTTGCGTTGTTGATCCGCCTCCCAGAACCCCTCAGTCGAGACAGCATGCTTTGTAAGCGAGATGTCCCGGGTTTGAGTCCCGGACTGGCTGCACACTTTTCACCAACCGGCGACAATTGCGCCAAAACAGAATGTCTCTCCAGATACACTCGGGTCAAAGGTCAAAGTTCCATTTGCACTCCATCTGTGTAGAATCACACTGTCTCTTAGCTAGGTTAGCTAGGCCTAGCAATTTAATGTTTACATGTATATTTATAGACCGGTCATATCACTAAAGTACTAACTATATGCTTCTGAACGACTGTTCTTTTTCTGTACCATCCTGGATTCAGCATACCTTCATCTCAAGGTACTGCTTGCAACATCCAAATGTGAGGAATCTAAGTTTAGGCGCCACTGTGATCGGGCTGGCTAGCACGGCTATCCGAGCAAGATTCGTTTTAGCTTTGTTCCTTTTTGTTTATGGACCCTTTGAGACCCAACCTCCGCGCAGAGATTGGACTGGAACCAGCATAAATTGATAAAATCGCTGCCTGCACAACTATAGGTAACTGTATACTTAATACTCGTTTTATGTAGGGCTGTCCTCTCTAAAAACAATATCATAGTTGAGTCGAAGGCTTGTTTTACACTTTAAACTAGTGTTCTGATTTTATCCTGCGGGCATACTGATAGGGAATGAATAGGTGTTCACTACTAAATCCCTGAAATCTGATAAACTTAGAGACTATAGTTAAACATTGCAATGGAAATGGTTACATTTCACCAGAAAATGGCCGGAAAAAAATGCAAAAACGGTCGATTTTGACTTTTGTCAAGTTCTTTCTTGGTTCGCACATGACATCTATTTTATTGTCAAAATCGATTCCGCTTAGAATTGCCTTTAAGAAAAGGTATGGTTATGCGGGTCTCTTTGTGCAAAATGTTGCGTGTACTTCCGCTTAAAGATGTCGCTTTTACATTGAATTATATAGGGAAACTATTAAGTATATGACCATAACCAACCACGTTATGATAGCCGGGCCACGTGGTACAATAATTTTTCCGTTGTTATGATTACTTTTTTAAATTTAGGTAACGTATTTTTTATTATTTACCTAAACTTATACACTATTCTCAAAATTTTTAAAGACAATGATACCACTTTTCATAATATCATACTTAAACAAAAAATAAATAACTTCCAGATGTGGAAGGATTTTTGTGTGATGGCTGAGATTGTTTTTGAGAGCATGGGACGATAGCTCTCAGTGGAGATCAATCGAGACCCTTCAAGTTGCCTCGTAGGCAACACACATAAAGACTCGTCAGTCAGTTGTGTCTCTCGCCGACTCGTCAATCAGTTGTGTCTCTCGCCGACTCGTCAGTCTGTTGTGTCTCTCGCCGACTCGTAAGTCAGTTGTATCTCTCGCCAACTCGTCAGTAAGTTGTGTCTCTCGCCGACTGTTCAGTCATTTGCGTCTCTCGCCACTAAACATTTTGCGTTATTAAAAGCTATGTAACTTATTCGAATCAGACATAACATTCAGGGATTTCTTAAAACGGTCTACAGATACAGAAGTTATTGAAAGCATGAAACTGCTTTATTATGTACATATGTATTACATAGTACAATATATAAAGACAATGATTAGTAACGAGATGAAGAAAAACAAGAGGGCCTGAAAGGCCCAAGGTATCCCCCGCAGCATATGCTTTGTTTGAGGATGGGTGCAAATTGGACGGATGAACATAATGATAGATGGACGGACGGAGGACAATAACACAAAACTAAGACAAAGGAAGGTTCTTAAGCCTTCACAATTTATTTCATACCAAGTTTCAAAGAAATCCGCCAAAGCGCTTTTAAGATATGGCTCCGGACACAAAAATGCCTATAGTAAAAAGCATTTTTTCAAGATACAAAGGGCCATAAGTCTGTTTTTAACAGATGGTGTACAATGCCATTTGGCGTGCATCATCCTCTTATGCATATATATACTCATACCAAGTTTAAATGAAATCCGCCAAAGAACTTCCAAGATATGGCTCCGGACACAAAAGTGCCGGACGGACGGACGGACGGACGGCTAGCCGGACGGACGGACGGACAACGCCAAAACAATATCCCTCCACCTCTGGCGGGGGATAACTATGCGTGATCTAGAAAAAGCAAGTACGGCATTCTTAAGCGATGCCTATTTTCTTTTTCGGGCCGAATCGGATAAACTTTCTCAACTGTGCATCTGCCATGTATTCGATTGATTCCGAGTCTTTACCTTATTCAATGAATAGGAACATTTTAAATAAATGAAAATTACTCAAATCTTAACATACATTTTAGCTACTCCCCTTGATGGGGCATTTTTATTGGCAAAAATATATTTGGCGTTAATAATACTGTATAGGTATTGTGTTGTAAATTTTAGTATATGAACTCAATTTAGACTGCTTTGTTTGAAGCCATCGGGGCATGGTGGACATTTGTTATCAGAACAGGATACCATGTGGTCATCATTTCATAATAAAGACTAGTCTGGTGTGTTGCTCTGCAAAGTCTGCTTGACAAATATTTCAACAGTTGCGATAATAAATATCAATTAAATGTTAGGTCCTATCAGTGCCTTTCCACGCATCCAAATATGGGAGGGTGGGGAGTTTTTGTATGAAAATCAATGGTTCTGTGAGGGAGCTGGGGGAGAGTAGAATGGAATGTAGAGATGTAAAGATGCAAGAAGTAGGGAGAGAGTTGATGGCAGTTTGAGAGAGAATGGATTTTACCTAGATTGTGAAGACAGTTAACAAATAAACATTATTGGTGTATATATTTATTTTCGTAGTGTGTAGATGAAATGTAGAGTAAATATACTGTGTTGTGAAGTTCTAAACTTTTCCCCTGAAAATTGTAACAATTGGTATTTGAATCATCAACCGGAATCAAAGTTACGTTAAAAACTTGTTTAGAACAAATAATATGACAAATCTGGTTTTAGATATGTGTTTGAGAGTATTATCAGCATTTCAAATTGACCATTTACTTGTCGATGATTCTTAACAAAGTGATAATGACTTTTGTAAACAACATATATTCATATTAACCAAGAAAATCACAAACGATGACATCCAATAGCATTCATCCCTTTTGCTACAAAATACGCGGTGTTTAATGAAAAATGTCAATTGGTTGATATATTTTTGACAGCGGCTGTAAGAAGCGCCGGGTGTTCCCCTTTATTACACGTAACAAGTAATATTGTTAAAATACGCAAATTATCAAGCAACCTTACTGCAGAACATAATGAGGTTAAGGGCATTTGGAAGGTCAATACGTAGGCCTGCATAAACATATTCAGAACATGTTTTGTCATATGTGTTGAACACGAGCAATTGAACATTGCTTTTTTATCGCAAGTTTAAATTAAAAACACAACACCAATCGAATATATATATATATATATGTGTGTGTGTGTGTGTGTGTGTGTGTGTGTGTTTTGACAGCAAAGATCAAAATAATTTATTGTTTTATACGTATTGGCAGTCAAATCCGCCCTTTAGGCTGCATGTCCTGAAAGAAAGTGACATTTGGACTTACTTTACCGGTTGAATGGCAAATCATTGGCTGAATGAACAATAAAGTTAGATCTACCTATATTATGCAGTTGAAGAAAACAAAATATTCACGAAGAGCATCTTTGAAAAAAATAAGTGTATAAAGAACATATTTTGATTATAATTCTACCTATCCATTTATAAATTCTGCATACATTCATACATCACCATCAGTCGGCATGCATTACTCAAATTTAATTAATCGAAATGCATGCTGAATTGAAATCATTAACTTAAACAATGTTTTATAAAAATTATCTTTAAGGATGCAATTTCTGGCTTTTTACTGTACATTTTAAGCATAGCAAGTGTAATCATGTACAATGCACATGCTGAACCATATATTTGTTAAAACCCACTCAATAAGTTATTGCTTTTACGACCGAAATACTAAGTCATATCGTATTGGCTTCAAGCGCATCGCGTTAATGCGCTAACTTGAATCTTTTCTAAACCAACAATAATATTCTAGTATCATTTGTTGTTACATTCTTACCAGAATCATGCCTGTTCGTTATTGCTTTATATATCTGCAGCATCGATTTTGGCAGAGAGGGTGGAGGATGCAAAACTTAGAGCACTTGCCAACGTTGGTCCACCCACTTGCAACCAAAAAATTTACAATAGCAGAAGTATTTTTTTCCCATAATTCCATCACCCAATCCCATTTTCCCATCCATCTTGCTGTCATATTCGTCTATCATTCCGCCATCATATTCGTCGTTGTTTGCTTGGGCATCCATGCCGCGAATGTCTAACAGAATAAAAGAAGAAGTATTGTGTTTATGTGCTGTATGCTCAGTAAGTACGTTTGTCACATTATATCAGTTATACCCGAACTCAGTGTATTATGCAAAGAATATATTAACTCGATTTGTAAACTAATGAACAAAAATAAATGATAGTGTTTAAAGGAAAACCACGATTGAATGTGATATAAAAACATGTCTTTAATTCGATTGGAGCATTAAATTCGCTTAGTCAGATTGAAAATTTGACCGATACCAATACCTTCGTCACCTGTGCCGTAATAGTCTGGGTATCCGATTACTGGAATGAAAATAAAAAGAACCGATATAAATAGGGAGACGGAAAACTACAACGGGCGAGGCATGGTATGGTATCGCGCAAGGGGGGGGGGAGTTAGAGGGTTAGGGTTTGGGTAAGTGTTAGGGGTCGGGTTAGGGTTTGGGTTAGCCTAAACCCAACCCTAACCCTAACCCGACCCCTAATCCTAACCCTTACCCTAACCTTTTTTTTGGGGTTATCACCCCTGACCATGCCTCGCCCGTTGTAGTTTTCCGCCTCCCATATAAATACAGTTGCGCAACATGAGGCGTCCATCGGTGTGATTCCTATAATGGCGTTTTTGATTCTGAAGTCAGTCGAATAAAACCAATTATACAATGTGTTTATTCAACATCGGCTTTAAACTGAGTTTATAACTGGTACGCTTTGAGTTATATATATATATATATATATGATTTCAGTGATTATTTAAATGCAAAACAATATTATCAGTTAGTCCCCGATCATGCAGAATTTGGCAAATCGTGAATGCTCATGGAATGACGTCTCTTTTTATTTCCACATTAAAATATGATTTTTGTTAAGATAAGTTAAATAATTCATATAAAAATAAGAAATACGTGTAATATTATCTTCACATTTATAGTATACTTTTATTCGTTCCAGTTGTTTCGAAATGACTAACAAACTAATAAAAGAGAAACGATGAGTGTGGACTTACCGCACGAGGCTGTCAGAACGATGGCCAAGAAAGCGAAGAGCAACGTTACCCTCATGGTGGACAGTATTTACCTCCTTGTTGCAAGAGTAGTCTTTTGTTTCAGGCTTCATAAAGGTAAATGATCAAACAGCAGTATATATTGCATATTTGCAGTTTATACATGTTGAATCGTCGTCGAAAAGTATTGCAAGTATTGGCGTTGAAAATAACTAAGGAAAATCAATTCTAAAAGCGTATTATAATGGTCAATATTTCAAAGAGCATATGCCATTGAATGCTTTAAACATGTTTAAAAAATATTGTAAAATACGATTGACAAACCACACTGATGCAAAATAAGTTATTAATTTCAGTACTAGTATATGTGTCTCATTTTACAAGAGAATGTATTCAACGATGTTTTGTGATCCAATGATAATAATAGTTTATTGATATATGATCTTAATGAAAGAAAGCACCAATAAATAGCACGAACAAACATAAAGTGTCCACTCACCTTATAAGCCAGAAGTCATCTGCAGTCGATGAAAAAACCTCGCCAATATCGTCTATTTATTCCTTAATTACGGATGTTTAGAAGTGGTTTATTTGTGCAGATGTACTAAATAAGGATTCTTTTTTAGTCAATATAACAATCAATAATAGCGATCTCATTACAACAATGATCTATCTAATATGAGTTTAATAAGTAGCTAAACCCTTGAAGTAGTGAACGAGGTTAAATCTATATCTCTGCCTGACATCAGTTTTGATGTTTTGCTTCTTAAATTAAATACATACTAGCTTTAAAAAAAACACTTTCGATTTTAAAACAAAAGGAAGACTATAATAAACCATACCCGGATTCACACACGGATCTAAATTTCATCCTGAAGATTTTAATTATTTTGATATATATTTCGGAAATAATACTTAAGATATTTACTTGCACTAAAGAATGATCACAAGTGACCATTATGTGTATCTTTCATTCCAAAAGTTATTTGAACAAACAAACATGTCACTTGAGTATTAAAATGTACGAAATAGCATTTGAGCTAAAATATAAAGAGTGCAAAACTCTATTTGCACCAGCTTGTATATATATAACTTAAAAAATGTGGATTTTTTTTTTAGAAAACCTTGCTTAAAACGCCTTTTTAACATGGTTTTACCATTTTAAAGTTGATGGTGTTGTTCAAACTAGCAGATATGTTGTTAACGTCACAACTAACTTTTATTTAAGATGTGTTATATTTTTACAAATCAATATGTGTTACATTTATTAGAATTAAAACCAGTCAGCCTTATCTAATCCTGTAACCGACTGAAGATATTTGAAAAATCAGTGCAAGGAGATCATTAAATCATTTCAACAAGAGGGTCAAACACCCCCCTGGAACGATCATTTCATAGCGTTCTGAGCTGCACCATCAGGAGAACAAACCCTTATTATACATAGCGGTGTTTTATTTATGGAAATATGGCGGCCATTTATTGATGTAAAGAAATCGATTGCGCAAAGAACAATGAGAAACAAGACAAATGTACTAAACAAGACATACACGTGCAGATAATAAACCGCACAAAAAAGAAAAAAAGAAAGGGCTACCGCCTTGGAACGGTATTGAACTTGACAAGACATACGTGCACATAATAAACCGCGCAAACAAGAACAAATATAGGTTTACCGCCTTGGAACAGTTTTGAACTTGAAAAGACATACATGTACATAACAAACTGCACAAACAAGAACTAATGAAGGGTTACCGCCTTGGAACGGTCTTGAGCTTGAAAAGACATACATGTACATAATGAACCGCACAAACAAGAACAAATATAGGGTTACCGCCTTGGAACGGTATTGAACTTGACAAAACATACATGTGCATAACAAACTGCACACACAAGAACAAATATAGGGTTACCGCCTTGGAACGGTATTGAACTTGACCAGACATACATGCACATAACAAGAACAAATATAGGGTTATCGCCTTGGAACGGTCTTGATCTTGACAAGACATACATGCACAAAGCAAACCGCACAAACAAAAACACATAAAGGGTCTCCGCAGTGGAACGGTCATAGGGAGCTCGTAAACCTCAAACTTAGCTCAAACATTTCACTTAAATTGCATATGTACACAATAAAGAATTCGGAAAACATTATACGACGAAAACACGGAAAATCAATCAATCAGCGGTCACCGCCTTGGAAAGGTTTATGAAAAAAACACAGTGTGGGCTTAAACCGGTTTTAAGGAGCTCCAAACTTCACACTTGATCCAGAAGTATTCAGCAAGCAAATAAGGGCCCATACAATTTAACAGCATATCATCATAATTCAAAGTAAATAGCAATAAAAGAGCAGATATTTCAATTTAATTACTTCGTAACTACTTAATAACTATTTACGGACCACAGCACCAGAACCGTAACTTTCTTAGGCACGATGAAATGAAAATGAATACCATCTACATTTCGTCCTTATCAAAAAGATTTAGAGACATACCAACATCTAGTATTTAAATTCAGATCATCGACGTGCAATGCAGATAGAAGCCGCTATAAGGTTGTTAAAGGACAAATTACAAAGCTTGTTTCTGTATGCCTTTCTTTTGCCACACAAAATAGCATAGTTTTAAATTAGTTAAATTGTCTTCAATGCAATTGCAAATGCCATCGTAAACACGTTCTCCTCCTCTCTACCCTTTGTCCCTCAAGATCAATACGGGACTGAACAATAAAACATACAACTGCTTCGTCCTTGGACCAATAACCAGATCAAGGATGTATGTAACCTCCTTAAGCACCGTTTAAAGACAAATGGAAAGTTTTGCAAGTCAGACAAACAACCAGACCTTTCTGGCTGTTGGAGAAACACGTCTCTCAAGGCTGATGTTAAGATCAAACACAATCGGCGAAATCAAACACAATTCGGTGAAGGATGTACATACTGGAAAACATCCTTTTAATATTTATATACATTCGATCACTTAAGAGATAATCAGGTCATTTCCGGTTTGCAAGCAAAGATCGCGGATCTCTCGATCACCGATCATTCACATTTTATGAGTTTCCATTGAAAATCATACCACTTATACGCGATAATCAGAGTTTTCAATTAGTCCGGTACACGTTTTCAAGATAACATTGCGGATCTCTTGATAACCACTTTTCATATCTAATGAAATGCAACGGACATCTTTTTGACATCACTTAGGACGCACGTGCTTATCGATTTGTCTATTAGGAAACACGGATATTTGTTTACGATTTTACGTGAACAGGATATAATATTTTGTTTATAAATTTGATTTGCATGATGTTTAAGCCGGTGCTTTAATCTTAAGCACGTCATTTTAGGTGCAGTTTTGCATAATAATTGAACGTCTAAATAACGCCATTCTCTCATATCACATGCTTTGTTTTATGTCACTTTTGTAGGGATAGAACAACTACAAACATGTCGTCATTATATGTTCAAGATTAAAGAACGAACTATTAAAAAATGAATGTAGTTACAGTGGTGAAAAACCATGTATAATAAGTAGTATATTACAATAAAGAGAAGACGGTCTTCATCGATGAATTAAATTAAGAAATAACTTAACTTTCTGGAGAAATTTCAAAATGTTTAACAGGAAGTGACATCGGGTAAATGGGTATACCATAGAAATCTTGATTATTGAAGAACCAGTTCGGATAAGCTATACGAAGACACTAATTACAAACACTTATTTAATGTGTTCACGTTAGGTTATGAATTGTTACGCAAAGACTGACGTCAAAATGACGGTTCCATTGAGAAATTTAATCATATTTAAGACTCACACTTATATTGTTTTCAGGACCACGCTGATAATAATAAAGAGCCGAATATAACGTTATTATGACTTTTCAATCCATTAACACACTAACAAAAAAGACATGCTTTGATATTTTAAGTGCACGTTGGTATGGGTGTTGGCAATTAAATATGTTTAAAAGACAAAAGGCATGCATACTTACGTATAATATAATTAGTTGTCATTTAAATAAATCGCTTTTGATAAGAATAAGTGTATGTGTGTGTGTGTGTGTTTGTGTCGTTCGAAATTTATCAGGCCCTTCCGCGCCTGAGGCTGTATTATGTAAGGACAAGGAGTATGCTCCATTACTCCAACCTAATGTGCTTTAAAGGCTCAAGAAATATGGGGCGCAGTTTGGATTATAGCTGCAATTTCCAGCTATTTAGTTGTTTATGTCAGATATTTCCATGTTGATGTGGTATTGTATTGTATGTGTGGGAGGGGTGGTTCGGTATTTAACCCATTTATGCCTAGTGGACTCTCCCATCCTTCTAAACTGGATCAATTTATTTCCAAAATTAGGGATGACTAGTATATTTATTTCTATATTAAGAATATTTCTTACAGAAATTCCTTTAAGCAAACACCGCAAACCCTGATGAGACGCCGCATCATGCGGCGTCTCATTTGGGTCTACGCTGTTTGTCAAGGCCTTTTTTCTTGACGCTAGGCATAAACGGGTTAATCGATTGGTAACTGTGGTTTACATTATTGCATGTACATGTAGGAAACTTATCAATGGTTTGGTCATCATCCACATAAACAGACAAAACATAAAAACTAAAAATAAATAAACGCAATAATTTGTTCGTTTATCTGCCTTAAGTTAAAATGTAAATGAAAGGGCAACACGTAAACGGACTGCTATTGAAACAAATGTGTTTCAACTAAGCGATTTAATATGAGTTCTTATTAAGCGTTCCAATTTTTGAATCTCTCAAATATGTGATGCCTTGTTTTTCCAGAATCTGTAATGTAAACCACAGTTACCAATCGATTAAAGGGGCCTTTTCACAGATTTTGGCATTTTTTAACTTATTCATTAAATGCTTTATATCGATAAATGTAAACATTGGATCGTAAAAGCTCCAGTAAAAAATCAAGAATAAAATTAAAAAAGGAAAAGAACATTGCCTGGACCAGGTTTCGAACCAGTGACCCCTGGAGTCCTGCCAGAGTCCTGAAGTAAAAACGCTTTAGCCTACTGAGCTATTCCGCCGATTACACATAGTTGATGTATTTTATACATTATATAAGCAATCTTCGTAGTTTCACAAAATTTAACGACAAAAACAGAACTCTCCAAATTATTCAATCGTTTCGCGTTGCAACGCTTTATAATTTTTAGGTTTTAAAATCGTCAAAAGATGCATATAATGGCTATATTAGACCATGGTAAATGTTCAGTATTACTGTTTCCTCACAAATATCATAACTAAAACGAAAATTTGCGAATCTGAAACAACTTTTTTCAATTTTGTCAATTTACCAAAGCGTGAAAAGATCCCTTTAACCCATTTCTGCCAAGAAGGCATGTTGTTAGTTTGTAGACAATATTTATTTAAATGATACAATCATGTATTTACGCTGTGATACTACGATTATCGTTTCCATTAGGATCTGATGAGTTTCCTACCTTGAGGCATTCAATTGAGTAAATGAATTCCTCATTGGTTGTATTCATAGACTATAGTCTGTAGGCGTTTGCATTGTGCATAGATAGTACCTTGTGGTTGCTTTTGTCCATTGGACTTTGGCTTGCAAACACATGTTCAGTATATCAGCTTTACATGTGTAATTCGCTACCAAACTATTTGTTTGGCCATTGTTACAAGTTGGGACTCTAGTTTTCCACTAGTCTTTAGCGCAATTGTCAGTTGATTTTTTTTTAATTACACACAATTATAATAATCTAATTAACAACACTGAGAAAATATGAACCGTTCATATCACTATTTCATTGGTTTGCTTTGTGATTTATAAATTTCCGTTATCGATTTTGTTCTTTATGTTATTGTTACTCTATGTTAGATAAGAGAACGTTTACAAACATTTTAGTTTTTAATACATGTGTTTGAAGTGTGCAATATTTTTTTATTTGTTTAATATTTTCTTCGTAAACATCAACATCTTCGCATTTTGGACGATCTAATTGATTTAATGTTAAAATATTATTATAGTCGTATTGTTAACAATCCCTAATGACGTTACACCAGCTATGTCGTTAAAACGTTGTTCATACTGGTTTTGAAATTGGTAATGCTACACAAACACGGCAGTTGCTAAAAACATTCTCGTGTTTAAGAAAGTAAAACACTATTCCGAGGATATGTGATCAGTGTAATCGGTTTGCTCGTGAATATGATGATTTATTTCATATAGAAAACACATTTTTATTTAGCATTGACTAAGGTTATAAAAGGATCTCAACGCAGTTTATGAGGGCCAGGTTAAACCGACAGTTTAATATTACATGCTTAAAGTTGGTCATGTAGTTAATTTTGATTTCGTGTTTGAATGTATTCTTCTTCGCAGTATTTGCAGTATTACTGTTTATTATGTTAAACGTGTTTCTAAATCGCGTTGTTGCAGTTTGAATTATCGGTAGCCGTTTTGGTGTTGTTCATTCTGTTATTCGTGTGATGTTGTTTGCGGTGTTTAATCTGTTGTATTTCAAAAAAATATTTCCAATCAGTTATGCCCCCCCCCCCCTTCACACACATGTGGAGCTTGGTACTGTGGTTACGGGGCTGGAATAAAGGCCGAGCATCTTGCTTTGGCCAGATCTTGTATGTGTTATGGTGCTGCCACACCGAACATTTGTAAGAGAAAAACACATTGTCGCGGTCAACGAGCTTGTGAAACACGACGTTGTCGTTTCTCAGGTTTCAGTAATTGTGAATTGATTGCATTCTCCAATGCTCGGTTAAATTATGAAGCGCAATTTGACCGTCTCTTTGCAAACCATTTTACTATTTATTCGTTTAAGTTAAACTTTTTCGCTCCCAATTCTGACTATATTGTCCTGATAAAATAGCCAAGTCGGTGTTTGTAAAATGTGCTTTATTTTGCTTTTTATTTATCTCAGCTACAATTCGGTTTCCATACAGAGCATTAATCAAATTCTCGAAAGCAATAGCTATTTACTTAGCTCAGTTTGTTTAATTCAAACAAACTTGAAAACGTTTCGGCATATTCACCAATACGCTTTTAATGTAATTAGCGATCAAAAATCGCACACTGAGTTCTGATGTAAAAAGTTATTTTATAATTGCAAATAAAATTACAAACCAAACAATTCATCGTTTGTTTGCTTTCGAACCATATTGACATAAATGGAAATGAAAAAGCTTATAACCTTGAATCTCTTGATTTTTCGATTTTAGATGTTTAGTCATCAAATAGTGATTATACACCAGACACAAATATACATATATTGTCAGAATTTCCAGGAACGTTTGGAATAGCTAGTAAAGTTATATGAAATAAAGACTACTCTTGATTCTAAAAACATCGTTTAGCCTTTCGGACAGACATCATCAAATTGCATTGAAATGCAGCATAGTGGGATTTCCTGTTTGATACGTCGTTTCCTGTTTGATACGTCATTGAAAGAGCTATTCCTAACAGTGCTACCTTATATAAAAAATAATGTTTAAAGTCTCTATAACGCTCAAAATCATCGAAAATTTCGTAAAGTATTTCGTAAAATAAAGTTAACACCTTAACAATCAGTGTTCCTTATAGCAATAGCCACAATTTCAACGCTAGATGTGGTAGGATTACACAGATTTTTGTAGATACAAAATGCTCGTTTTAATTTATTTGTGACTAAAATAAATTCCATGTCAATTTCCTGCGAATATATCTATTGATACGACACACGAACACTAATATGGTATCATGTTAAAACCATAATAAAATCGAGCATTTTGTATCCACGAACATCTATTTTACCAGACCACATCTGGCGTTGAAATGTCGACAATGGCCATAAGGAACAATGATCTTTAGTTGTTTAGCTTTATTTTACGAAATATTGTACGAAATTGTTGTTGATTTTGAGTAGTAATGTTACCTAAAAGGGATCAATAGGAACATATTGTTTGCGACTTACAGTCCTCTATATACAGATCATCGCGAAAACAACAACAATAAGCAAATATGAATATACAATACACATGCGTCAAAATATAAAAAACGGCGTGTTTATGCATATGTTACAAAATATAAATTTGTTTGAGAATGACTAATGAAAGAGAAAACTCTCTCTGTTTCAACAAAGTTAAACGGATGTTTTAAACGGTTAATCATTAAGAAATCAATGCAGTTAGATAGTATATACACAATTTCAGTTGTGGGAAAAAACTTCCCATAACTCTTTATATTATCAGCTCTAAGTTTAAAGTGATATTATGGGCATTTATCACTGTTGAATTGAGCTGAAAAGAATTAAAAGGTCAAAAGAGTTAGTTAAAATGTGGATACTCATTAATCATCTGCATCTCATCTTGCTACCAAATGTTTATAAAAAATATTTTATATTCGATATTCTTACGTGACCCACCCAGTCCTGTAAGCCGAAATGATCCGTAAAACAAAATTGTGTCTTTGTGTCGTATAAACGAATCTGCACTAAAACTAAATTTAGGTTCAAATCGTACATGCATGATCAGTTGTCAAACGAAAGTACGGTTGATATTCAAATGCATTATTTTTCTCTTTCCGGTATATTGTTTTAGTGTGTTGATGCTTCATTAACAAATATAAGTGTATATGAAGTGAAAACACCAAAAATAAACAACAGTTGCGATAGACACCTATAAAATGTTAGATGCACATAATATCACTTTAAATGCTTTATTACAGAAATTACTATAAGCTAGTCGTATCAATATATTCTGGTCTCACAGTGATATTATGGGCATTTTTCACTGTTGAATTGAGCTGAAAAGAATTAACAGGTCAAAAGAGTTAGATAAAATGTGGTTACTGACCAATTATCTGCAACTCATCTTGCTACCAGTTGTTTATAAAAGATATATTCTATATTCGATATTCTTATGTGACTCACCCAGTCCTCTAAGCCGAAATGATCCGTAAAACAAAATTGTGTTTTTGTGTCGTATGAACAAATGTGCACTAAAACTAAATTTAGGTTCACATCGTACATGCATGATCAGTTGTCAAACGAAAGTACGGTTGATATTCAAATGCATTATTTTTGTCTTTCCGTGATATTGTTTTAGTATGCTGATGCTGCATTAACAAATATAAGTGTATATGAAGTTAAAACACCAAAAATAAACAACGGTTGCGATAGACAAATATAAACTGTTATATGCCATAATATCACTTTAAAGTGTCACTTGAAATATCGAATATAAAATATATTTTTATAAACAACTGGAAGCAAGATGAGTTGTTGATAACCACATTTTAACTAACTCTTTTGACCTGTTAATTATTTACAGCTCAATTCAACAGTGAAACATGTCATAATATCACTTTAATAATTGTAAAAATACTCGGTATTTTTATGTTCTGTTTTGTTCTGTTAAATAGTTATGACCAAATATAATCAGTTTTAGCACCCCATACATGCTTTTGGGTTAGCTTTTCTTGGACACGGTAGAGTTAGTATATCACTAAATGTGCTTGTTTATCACATAACTTTAATTTTATTGTGTGTTTTTTACTGGATTTCTTTGTCATTAATTTTTAGGAAAATCAACAGAAGACATACCGAACAGCTTCGATAACCAATAACCATACTGTAATTTTAGAGAGGAGATATCTGTTTAAAAAAGCACAGCAAAACTAATGGTTTTTCGCAAAATACGTATAATTCGACATTTTAAGAAATGGACCTATATTTTGTCAAAATATAGCATTCGTCGATAATTTCAACTATCTCTGCAATTTTGTATACGAAATAAAATGTAAACATTAAATCAAGAACATGTGGTAGATATAGCCCTTTAAGCTCAAGGTATATTTTACTTTATTAGTTTGAGCATTATTACCTTTAGCCGAAATTGTGTCTATTGTTGTTGTTTTTTGTTCTATTATTTTCTATGTCTCTGCAAAAGAGGCTTTAAGTAAATTAACTGATACCGATCGCATTCCTTTAAAAGTATGCAAAATCATTAATTGTTAAAATAAACACAAGCAATTCTATTGTATATGGTGAGCTAGGAAGATAACCGTTATATTTAGTAAATATACATGTACAATAATTAAATTATTGTTTATAATTATAAACAGCATAAATATCATTATACAAACTTTGCATATCAATGATTAAGAATGATACAAAAATGATTTTGCAAACGTTTAACGAATACGGATTTTCCTCTGTGGTTTCTGAAACTCGAATATGACTCATAGGCATTTGTAATTCAATTCAAATATTCACTTATTGACACATTTAGGCAGCAATGGTTATATAAATGTAATGAAAGTTCTATTAATATTATGCAAAGAATGTTGCAATGTCACTTGAGTATGAATGCTACAAAAATATTTTGACAAGAGTCTTGTTTATTCTTTGTCAAATTAAGGGCTTCTGTCCACCCCTCCAAAATTCCGACCAGAAGATACCCCCGCATTATTATCCCTCTTAAAGAACGTTATTGGCGTTGTTGTTATCAACGGGAAATAGAGGATGACCTTAACTTCATTTTAGTTTGTCCTTGCTTACATTTTACTAAGGCAAAAACACAGTAAGCGTATTTATTACATGAATGAATATGTTATTAAGTCGATAGTTTTTGACATCCGAATGCAAATCTGATATAATAAATGAATGTAAATATGTTATGGAAGGCGTCGCCTTATGAATATATTTTCTTAACTTCCTTAAATTGGTTATATTTCTTTAAGTCGTTGATATTTTGCGAATGATCTGATTTCGACTTTTTGGCACATTTAAACACACCTATATCATTCATAGTAATTGAAAAGTCATATTTTATCCTTACTGCCTTTACAATAAGTATATTTTCTTTCTTCAAAACGTTGTTGCTGTTCATATTTGTTCATAAATTTCATTGTATCTTTCTCTCGTGTTTGTATTTTAATGCTGTCAACCTTATGATATATCGACCCGTTACACAACTTTATTTACAATTGTATGCTTAATAATTTAAAGAAGATGTGCATTGTACAAATGTACAAGTGTTAGTAACGTGTGTGTTATGTTCTGTTCTTTTAATGTAACCGTTTCCATATTTCGAATGTTTTTTATGTCATTATTGATTTAACAGTTTGTGACCATGATATTCACGCGTGATATATTAATACATTCTAACTAACCCGATTTAAATTTCTACGTGTAAGACGTTATAAAGTCCTTAAAAGATGAAACTATACATTACAAGTCGTGTATGATCAGGAACTTTTTTGTAAATGTACTATTAACAGCCATGGCAGATATAATGATTTAACTGGCATAAAACGCAGATTCAATATAATAAGCGCACGAACGTTATGAAAAAAAGATTATTGACTGAATCGGTGCATGGCCCATTCGGAACGCTAAATGATACTTCTTCTGATGTTTACTTCGAAAATCGCAGACTTTGCCATTTTTGTTTTGAAAATCCGGTTTTTCTCCAATTGCTTTGGATTGACCGATGGCTAAAGCGATGATCCAATATTTATGTTCAGTTTAATGTTCAACGTTTTGTTTTATTTACTGGTAATGTAAAAGCCATTGGTCTAGCAAGTGGTTACAAATTATATCAGTCCTGATATTGTTTCAGGCGTTTCCTTTCCTACATAAGTAACTTCAAAATTTACCCCTATAACATATAAAATACTCAAACTTACTGATGCTACTACCCCATACGTTGCTACTGCTCAATCCGTAGCCGTTACCTAGTGTTATATTTATACTTTTACCGCTTCTTTTGTGTTTTCGATTTGACAGCTACTTATGCTGCAGTTTCTTTCAAAGCGTCCTCTTGTAGCTAACACTAATCTTATGATAAGTTTGATTAACTACCGGGGACGAAACTAATACGCTTACGTCTGTTTTTGTTGTTGTTACGTCTCCTGATACTTTTGATACTTATTATATTTTTTTCTACCACCAACATGGCTACTTTTATATTACATCCAGCCTACAGCAACCCTGCCGTGCCGCCACCACCGAGCCCTGCCGTCCCTCCACCTCCGAGCTATAGCCAATCGCAGCCGAGCTATAACCCAGCGAATCTGTTTGTGACACAGCCTAGCACTCCGCAGATCGTGGTAATCACCGGCAATACCAGCAATACAAGAGTTCATAGAGTACGAAGCTGTCAACATTGCGGGGTATTATGTTATTATTTGTATCATTTATAAATCATATCAAAGTTTGTAAACATTAATTTGTTTCAACTTATTCATATAATTTAATATAAAGGCCTTAACTAAATACCGCACAAGGTTCCTTCGTTCCATGCGGGGAATCACGTGGTCAAAATTGAGAAAACATGGCCGCCGATGCCTCGATAAGATGGAAAATTTGAGTGTTTAAACAAGTACATCTTCCTTATTACTTATTTGTTTTTAATCGGATGACGCCTATCATAGGGCCAGCCGGACGCGGTTTCATGGAGTATCAACCGTTTCCCTTTGGTTGGTCTGAGTGTGGAGATTACTTATGGAATATTTAGCAGTTTCTTGAACCGTCAATTGCTGTTGTACACGGACTAACAATAATATAACTGTTTTCACACTAATTAGCACTGTTTAAGAACCAGTTGTTCATGTGGACGCATTGAAACTGGCAAATGGATACATCGATTGCTAATGGCGTTATTTTCAAGGTAAAGTTGAGTTTCGATTGGTTTTGACGATTGCTGTTGAGCACGCACATGGCTGTTATACACGGACAACTTCTAGAACAACTGTTGTTGAGCACGCACATGTCAAGGAATACCCTTTTCTCCGCCGAATAAGTCTAAAACAACGTCGCATTGGCATGTTGTGATACATGTAACGATACATATCTTATGCAAACGCACTGAAAATTGGCAATCTGGATCATCAACATTTTATTTTCATTTTCAATAAGAATTTTATGGCTAGCCTCTTTCGGTGTAGCTGCCTTTTGTAATGGCTTGCGAGTATTTGACAATGTTGCTTTTCCTCCAGACAGTTTTATTTATATTTGTTTTGGATTGCTTTTGTTTGCTTAAAGAAATCCCTTCAACATATTGTCATTTAAGTGAATGTTCAATTGTTTTCAGAACAATTTTTCATGCTAAAGGGACAAGTACATATAAACTTTATAAAGACAGGGTAACATTTTACTCTATTACTATACCGTGTGTGACCAGAACATAAAGAATGAATATGATTTGGAATTGGGCATGAAGTTAAACAACTAGAAAATGTATGTTATTTCCAACAGATTGTGTACTGTGTTTAACGCTTTTAGAGATCAATTCATCAAGTATTTTTGTAAAAAGTATATTTTTTCGAGTGAATATACTTAACACTTTTGATGATGTAGATTAGTAGCATTTTTTTTCGTCCCAGGTTAGTATTATCAAGAATATTTTTATTGAAATTATAGTCTTGCATTGGTCTCTTTCAGTACTCGTTTTACATGAGCCGGATAGAGGACAGACTGTACATATAACCTCGAAGTAGACATAAAACCTTATAGCTACAGACACCAACTCAGACACATTTCAATTCACAAGATAACTAGTTTACAACAACAATCATCAATAAGCTTTGATCCTATAACTTCATTTCAGTGGAAATATAAAGTTTAGGCCAGCGTGACCGCAGGTAAGTATTTCTGTAGTATTTTGCTAAAAAAGCTATTACATTATGAATTAGTACTGAAAATAAGCCATATCAGACATAGAATAACGTATAATACGTATCAAATATGTTTTGGACACGACATTTATAGATGGTTTAATATGGACTTGGAAGCTGTCATCGTTGGGAAAATCAAGAGTGGGGAACAATTATTTAATCTACTAAACAAATGGTTAAAAAGTTATATTTGAAATTACCGTTGTTAAACAAGTCTGTCATACAGTCTGAAGCCATTATCTGATCGAGCTGTTATTGTGGTAACAATCAGGAAATTGTATTGGTTTGACTGTTCATTCGTTTGTCAAGATTTGGCAATATAACACTTAAGCCCCCCGCCAGAGGTGTGAATACATACTGAATGAACACAATGGGCTCATTCCGTGTGCATATCCACCCCTCTGGCGGGTGCTAAAGTGGTATTTTGCCCAAGATGTTATTATGTTTAAACTAAACTTCGATAATTGACGATTTCACCAGTGTAAGAATCAGTTTCCAATATTATATCTCTACTGTTCAGCATGTATAAAACAAATAAAAACTTCAAAGTATCTCTTGCTTTAACAAAGTTGACTCAATGAAACAAATAATATAGATAATAGAGTAAACAAAGAAAAACAAAAATATTTAAACATATACAGGTCACTGAGCGAGAATCAGATGTACTATGCCAAACAGAACAGCTTGGCAGACAAACACGAAAAGTTCTACGTAAAAATTCACAGTACAGACTGATATTCTCATTAAAAAAATCCAAAAATGAGTGAGTACAAATGAGGCTATTACCTAAACATTGTTTCAAAAATATTATATAGGCATTGAAATAATATATTTTGTTCACTTTTTGAATGGTTGTTCCAATGCTGTTAAACCCACATAAACAAACAAGGAACCAAACTATCAGTGTATGACTCCGAGATATACAAGCACAAATATAATGAAAAAAAAAATAATCTGTTAATTTCCTAAGTAAAGTAATTTGCGACAATGGTATCTCTAACTCTTCTCCCATCCGATACAGCCTGAACATATCTCCCTTGGCAACCTCTTCTAAAGGTTCCGGATCCACTGCTGGTTCCTCCGCATCAACCGCAGATTGTGAAGAACAGCACAGGCAATGATGATGCGGCTGACCTTGGCAGGCTTCATTCTAACCTGTTATAAACAGAAATTGGAGGAATAACATTGAAAAATAATGTTACATCAAAAGTGATTGTTAAAAATGTTGTCAAATTTTTCCCATATGCTTGATGCAGAGTAAATAGTAACAACTTCTTTTTTCCCCCGAGTGTAACAATTTACTAATATCTTATGTATTTCTTATGAGCTCTAACAGATACACAAAAACGTATCTAAAAATGTTTAAATTGTTTAAGCTGGCATTCAGTTATGTATCAGTACTTAACAGTAATACGAGAAAGTTGTGTATAATGCTGTTACATTGACTTGTTCAATATGTCAAAATCAGTTACTTTTATTCATATTTAGAATATTCAGCATATTTTTCCGTCTATTAGTAAGTTGAATTTAAGAACTGAAGTGTATCTATGGCATGCAAAAATAATGTTAAGTTATTTATAACTTTTTTCCAACTCTTAGACTTGATTTTCCTAAAAATATATGATGATGTCAATTTCGATTAACAATCTTTGTTGATTAAATATATTTTATTTTATAATCTTCAATAAATTTTATCATTAATACTATAAACAATTTCCTTACATACCTCATCATGAAGGACATGAAAGGTTCGCTTCCAAACCCCGAAGGCCCTTTCAATACTGTTTGGTGCCTATGTGAGCAGTATTGTACTTTTCCCTGAGCTTCTGACTCTGTGAAAACAGTTATAAATATGTTGATAGTTTTAATACTGAACTATTTTATTGGAAAAGTGTTAGTACTAAGAGAATCAAGGAAAATCTATTTCATAATTATATGTGTTGATTATATGCTTAGCATAAATGAAAGTTGTTTTGTGTGTTTCGTTTTGTTTTACAGTTTATGAAAAAAAACTTGTAATTATAATATTTCCATTAAAAGAAACATGACAATTTTCAACCAAAATGTGTGTTTTGCTGGACACATAAGATATGTATCGCCACATGTACCAGAACATGCCAATGCGACGTTGTTTTAGACTTATTCGGCGGAGAAAAAACGGTATTCCCTGACAGTGCTAATTAGTGTGAAAACAGTTATATTATTGCTAGTCCGTGTACAACAGCAATTGACGGTTCAGGAAATCGCAAAATATTCCATGAGTAATCTCCACACTCAGACCAACCAGAGGGAAACGGTTGATACTCGATGAAACCGCGTCCGGCTGGCCTTATGATAGGCGTCATTCGATTAAAAACAAGTAAGTAATAAGGAAGATGTACCTGTTTCAAAACTCAAATTTTTCATCTTATCGAGGCATCGGCGGCCATGTTTTCTCAATTCTGACCACTTGAATCCCCGAATTGTTTGTTAAGAAATACTGTATTTTCACAGTAATTGGTATTATGTTAGGATTCAAATGACCTTATAACAAAACTCAGCAACATGATATTGTTTACTACGGAATCCGGATAGAGCCATCTATAATCTCGCCATTCTTTCATCAAGGGCGACAAACAACACACGAAGCGATACACGATATTTTGGGCGACACACGATATTTTGCGCGATATACGACGCGACGCGCGAGAATATACCACGAAATATTGCCCTTGTGTAGGTAGCCCAAAATGCGACATATCGTGGTAAATATCGCGTGTTTATTCAAATATCACCCATACTATCCGAATCTCGTGTATCGTGGTCTAATTTCAGACCGCGACACACGACACACGAAGCGACACATGATATTTTGTGCGACACACGAAGCGACACACGATATTTTGCGCGATACACGGAGCGACACGCGATATTTGTACTGTTCAAATATCGCTGTAATAACAACGCATGTCGACTCTCGCGTTTTTTAAACGGTTTTACAGTAATTGTTAACCATTTATAACCAAGATTGCTGCCCAGGACATGAAAATATCCCCTTTTTGTCTCCCCTAATTTTTTGAAAACGCGAGAGTCAACAGGCGATATTATTACAGCGTTATTTGAAGAGTACAAATATCGCGTGTCGCTTCGTGTATCGCGCAAAATATCGTGTGTCGCGCAAAATAGCGTGTGTCGCGACGTGTTTCGTGTGTCGCGGTCTGAAATAAGACCGCGATATATGAGATTCGGATAATATGGGCTATATTTGAGCAATAAAATATCATATATCGCCTCATGTGTCGCGCAAAATATCGTGTGTCGCTTCGTGTTTCGCATTTCGAACACGAGACACGATATTTTTTGCGATACTCAAAGCGAAACACGATATTGTGCGCGCGATTCACGAAGCGACACACGATATTTTGCGCGATACACGAAGCGACACGCGATATTAACCACGATATATATCCTTTTGGGCTACCTACACAATGGCGATTGTTCGGGGTACATTCTTGCGCGTCGCTTCGTGTATCGCAAAAAATTATCGTGTGTAGCTTCGTTTGTAGCGCAAAATATCGTGTGTCGCTTCGAGGGTCGTGTGTCGCCCTTGATGAAAGAAGGGCGAGCTTACACATGGCACTATCCGGATTCCGTAGTTTACAAAGTGTATATGAAGGCGATATGTAGGAGCCAAAGTATGGTATGCGCAAGAAGAAAATAGGGCTTTTACACTTGTATACCCCGGTGGAGGTAATAAATTGTGTAGTGCGTAAATGTCGTTTCAGGGGTTCCTGCGAGATAATTATTCACCTATTGGTATCATTCTAGCGCTTTGCTGTTTCCCCATCGGCATTATATGCTGCCTGATGATGTCGGAGATACGGTGTGTCAATTGTGGAGCTGTTCATGTGTTAACGGCCGAAATGAGGCAGATTTTGTTTTCTTTCGCATTTTAAATAAATATAACATATTGATAATTCTGTTTCAAACATTGCTCTGATGGCTTTCACTTTTTAACAGTGTTTTATGATGTTATCAATATGTTTAGTAACGTTTTTTTTTCAAGTTTGAGAATCAGCAATTAGTTCATAAAAATGAATACAATACTTTTAAGCTAATCAGCTAGACAACTCATCGTTACTTACACTTATTAGTCGAAACCCCACAAACAATCGCCCTTTGTATGCCTTATTGGACGCTTTGAGAGGATGATGCACCACTATGCCAATCTATACAACACTTCTTGTTTAATAAGCTTGGCTTGTCAATTCATTTAGCAAACACACGTAATACATTCGCGTTTTATTGATATAACTGCTATCCTATTAAACGTGTATTCATATTATTTAGTATGTTTATTTGAATATTCTCAACTCAAACTTTATTTCCTCGGAATACATGAAGAGCTGAACAAATAATCTGACAAAATTTACAATAATTAACAAAACGCATAAGCATAATAATTATGTATACATAGTACAATATCTTACACGTCGTTAGTCTTAAACACCGGTAAAATTGAAAATATCAACAGAGTTAACTTATATACACGTGAGTTTGAACTATCATTTATAGGGATAGAATACAATTAAGTACAGGTATTCAAGTTATGAAATTCTTAATATCTACAATATATTTTGGTGAGTATTTTGGATCAAAGTGCCCGAGCAAGACTGTTATATGTTACACGTATCCCTTCACCCACGATATAACGTTTTAAGCATTGCAAAATTTGACGCGCTTGAGTTGATGAACGGTTGACACACTAATAAATCTGCGTATTGTTCAAGAGGTAAACTGCACCATAGTAAGTAGAAGTTTACCCCGCAAGAGTGCAATCATGCGTTCAATGTGGGAATTATTATACGGGCAGAAGAAAAATAAATGTTCAACAATATTGGCACACCATCTTGTCACCACTTGTGACACTGTTCCGAGAATAACCTTGATAACATACGCCCTACCGCTCTATTAACCGAATTCACTAGGGGCAGCAACTCTGGATGTGTTTTCGAGATAGCATAAGGCACATATGGGTTTCCGTCCTTCGGCAATAACTCGGACAACCTGGTCTTTGAGTGCATACTACCGAGTACCTGGCTTCTCTGGACGAATTTGCCACGTGTCTCCGGATGATGTTCTTCCATGGCATTTTGAAACGAAAGTCCCACTGCTCAAATACATATTCAGATAACTATTTAGAGTATACTAATGAATTATCCTAAATATATGTGGGATAAAACCTTGGCATTGATAATCAAGGTTAAGAAAATGCGTAAGTCTATTAAGGAACACGTGCTTGGCCTAGTATCTACAAGGGAGTCTGCATAACTGTCCAAACAATGAAAGCTTCATTGCGTCAACACCTGTTTTAAGCGAATCAAAATCTAACGCTGCGAGTGAAAAGTCAGTGTTGGTAGACAGTTTCAATGACTTTATATGCTTAACGCAAACTATGTGGGCTACCTCCAGTCTTTTAATGTCTGTTGGCGTCCACGTATTCCAAAGTTCACATCCGTAAAGTGCCTTATTTAAAACCACTGATTGGTATAACGTTTTAAGTGTACGTGGGTTTAAACCTCCTGGATGCAACCCACTATTCAGTATGTTTAGGACCGTTCCTCTCAGTTTGTTGCAAGCGTCGTTAAGTGATTTGGCTGTAGAAAGTGACTCGTCGCATACTAGTATAAGACTTAGCTGGTTGCACACCTCAACTTCATTGAGTTGTTGCGTTCCAATATACCACTTTCTATCACGACAAGACCGCACACTGTCATTTAAGGCGATAACGCCACACTTTTCGGAGTTATACTCGAACCTCCGATGCTTGGAGTACTTGTAACAAATTGATAACATGCATTGTAGCCCATGGCGGTATAATGATACCAGAATCATATCATTCGCAACGGTCGGTGCACAAATGTCCGTATTAAACATACAGAATCCGTTCTTTATTTAGATCGTTGTAGAAGGTCAGATAAAGTATCGGTGAAGTTTTGCCTCCCTGTCTGGTCCCGTGTTTATTTTGAAAGGCTTCCTACATTAGACCTTTATACCTCACACAACTTGTGATGTTCCGGTACAACACTGCTGTATTAAGGAGCATAGAGTTGTCAAGGCCGGCCTCCGTCAACTTGTTAATATGACCTTCGTGCCAGACCCGGTCAAAGGCTGGCGGCAATCCAGGAAGCAGACGTATAGCACGCTTTTGTTTTCTAGGGCGTAAAACACACTTTCGGGCATTACCAAAGACGTCATTAAGCAGCCAAGTTGCTCATGGAAACCTCCCGGCTGCTCATTTAGCCGCGAAGTTAGTTGGTTCCTGCAGCGTGGGAGAATTATCATTTAATAGAGCTTCAACAGCGTGGAAGTCAAGGATATTGTTCGATAGTTGTTTGGGTCGTCTTAACGTTTTTTTTTACCGCCCTTATGAAGTATAATGATCACACCCTTTTTCATTTGGTATTGGACATTAAAATCTCGCAACATATATGTAAATACGTTTGCTATGATGGGCGAAAGAATATCTACCGAAAGAATTAAGTGAAGCATATGTTGTCACATCCGGCGGCTTTATCGGTTGGCCAGTCTTTGTCACAACGCAAGGGAAACTTATTTGAATTGAACAAATCAAAACCAGACGAGTTTTTTTATAACGTTGTCATTGCATTTTGTGTAGCTAAATATTACATACGACGTAATTGTAAGCGTTTTTAAATCGTTCATAACAGATGAATGGGTGTAACTTTTTCCATATGGTATTGAATGATACATATTCTTCATAAATATATACTAATACTCTTCTTTTCAACAACTCAGTTGATTGGACAAATCATTATACGTGTTTTTGAGTATGTCTATCGTTTACGTCAAATACAATGTTAATCGACGAACAATGCAATTTGGTTAAATGAGCCGAGTAATTAACATGATATGCAATTTACTCGTACCATTTACTATATCATTGTAATTCCTTAAAGGGTTTTTCTTTACATTATTATGACAGATACATAGTCTACGGAGAAAACTTAAAAACGTCGTATGCAGTAACAAGCATCGGCATGGTGACAAATAAATGCGAAGTCCAATAGATTTGCGTTTATTTTCTACAATGTCATCATGTGGTTTGACATAGAAATACACAGTGTTGTAAACTAGCCATCAAACTAAAGTGCGCTAAAATTCGTTGCTAATTTAAAATTATTTATGCTATACAATCGGATCCAGTAAATTGATGAACGGCTATTCTATGCCAGCTGATAGACAAAAAGCACATTTAAGCTTCTTAACATGAAATATCTTAAATCATTCAAGAATTAAAAAAATATCACATTTCGTTTCATCGTTCGATGTTGTTATATTTGATCCATACATAATGTACTAATTTGCTAAAATAGTGGTAACAATAAATTGTGTTATGTTGTAGTATTTTTTCATTATGTAAACATCCCACAAATTGTTGTTAAAAGGATTATATGCGAGTTTATGTCTACACTGCGTTTTATCAATATCAAACCAGAAGATGACTTTTAACGAGGAATATTAAATACGGTAAACTTTCTTAGAATGTACCATAAATCAAATTTTTTGCTTACTTCAATACATGACGATCAGGTAAATGCCTATTACAACAGGTTTACTCGAATGTGTTGCAGTAAAAGGTATGTATATGTGTCGTATGAAAAAAATTGCATATAATAGATGGGATATCTTGGTGTACATGTGTATATACATTAATTATTTGCCATCTGTATACGAATTAATTATTTGTCTTTATTTAGAACAATATAATTTCGTTAATTTTCTGATAGAACTTTTTTTCTGGAGATTTCTTGTAGTTTTTATTAGATCACCCTGTTATTTCTTTTGATCTTTCTTTTAAGATTAGATATACTCTCTCTAGAGAAAGGATTTATAGTCAATTTAATAATTGTTCAATAAAGATCTTATATTTATAAATCAAAAACGAGAATAAAAGAGTGGTACTTGACAATTAAGCAAATACGAGTTTTTCTAACAACAGCAAAACAGTCCACACGAACAATCGAAAACATATTGATGTAAAGTCTTTTCTCAATAATCCTCGCTTTACGTGCAAAATTGTTCATAAGAAACATAGGTGCATTGTTGGGTGTTACATTAAACTAACAATAATCACTTCCTTTGATGCACTTCTAATATTGAATTGACAAGCGTTCGGTCTGCTTCATTAGGTTACCTGATAATTCATATAATATACGCCAGAAAAAAGTGTAAGAGAATGGTAGAAGCTTCTCAAACGACCAATGATTCGAACATCTTCCCCCAAAACTGATTCTGTGACTGCTACCACACAACGCCACGAAATATATGTAAATACAAGTATGCTTGCAACTAATCTTCTTCAAAGTATAAGAAGTTTCCTTATAATATAGAAGAAAATTAGTTAAAATTAATTATGATCTTTGTAAAATCCCACATCAAACGTGTGCATATTTCTCGTCTGCTACTTTAGTTTTCTTGAAATCAATCGTGCAGTTAAAGACAAGTTACACTTGAAAAAATACTATGTATTATGCTTCTACTAAACTTGTCAAAGCCAAAATGCTGCCTTTACATTTGATACCCATGTTGGTCCACATATGCAGACTGTTTGCATATGCTTCGCATATGCTGAAGTGTACAACAATTCTTAATTTCGATACAATGCAGAACAGTATACCAAGATCTTAATTCCCAAACTCGATGTTAGGTATTAAAACAAAATTTTTATGAATGAAGCGCAAGTAAACGTTTGTTTTTGTCATTTGCTTCATTGCTTATTTTAAATCAATCAGAAACGGCCTTGATTAGGAAACCATACTTAATATAGCGAGCCGTGGCTTAGACGTGTCACGGCAAGTTTTTTCTATATCATTATTTGACGACATCACCTGAAGAAACAACACTGAAGGTAATTAAAGCTAGATAATATGCTGTTAGCATATAATAATACATTTAACTGTTTCAAAACATCGAATGTGTAATAAAACTGACTTTCTGGTATTTCTATGTTAACTGTTCTATAGTCCCATTCCAAAGGTCATGCTGCGTTCAATAATAATGTTTCGTTTAATAAGAAACAAACGAAACAAACATGGTTATGGTATTCACCATGCAAAATATATACATGCAGGATCGATCTCCGACATCATTGTTATTATTTACGAACATAATATTAATTTAATTTTAGCTCATCATCAAAACATACACGCATTGAGGCGAACATAAACACGCATGCGTCGAATAACAAATACAATAAAGTGTTAAACTTCAATTTCATGCATGTTTAGCTCATCTGACAACAAAAAGTGCTCACGGTGAGTTTCATTTATCGAATTTTGGCAGTCTCGAATCTATAAGCGTACGTCTTCAACATTAACATTGTGTAAACACTTTTGATTGTCCAACTGTAACTTGGTCAGTATATGCTCCCCATTTTTATCTTGGCAAAGTCCAAAATTGTGTCGCGTGAGGTTAAATATCAGGTTAACACTTCAAAATGAAAAAAAAGCATGTTAACACATAACAAATAACATGTTGGTCAAGTTGTTCAACTGACGTTATCTTCCTTTGAGCTCAGCCGATAGAATGTTAACAAGTATTTACTCCACCATATAAATAAACAGCTCCACCCCTGGCGGATATTTTTGACAACGTACCGAAAACATACTCAAGCATAATAAGTGTCATCTTCGTGAATCTTGTTCAGAACTTTTTTCTATAGACATCTCAGCAGAGTTCGATTATTTTACCGGTGCGTTGAAAACATCAGGCCGCAAGCGGTCAGAATAGATTCTCTGATATGGCTGCATTGGAACATTGTTCACATTCTTATGTGAAAGTCTATAGTGAAACCGTATTAAGACTCTGGGAGTCACAATTTGTGTCCACTCCCCATGCAACTTTGACATAACAGTATCATGAAACTTGCTTAGAAAATGTGTTATATTGATATCATGGTCGGGTTCCAAAAAGGTTCAGTTCGGTTGAACAACATGACGGCCAGCGTTCTTGGAAGTGTTCCTCACATAGCTATGCTGAAACCCCGTTAACATATTTAAATTACTTTTGGCCAATCTAAATGAAAAAGGCTAAGAATATTATGTTTGCTTGAACCTCAATTAATTTTAAAAATGTTTTCGGTCTGCAAACAAATTTGTATGCGCCAAGGGTGGTTTTAGTTTAGCTTGTAAGGTTGGCAAAAGTTAATCCTTTAAAATTGTTTTTTTTTTCGAAATACCATTATCACTACTAAACTAGTTTGTAATTGACGTTTGTATTGACGAAGACGACAATAGCTATGATATTGGTGATTTAAAAAACATGAACATCAATCCGAATTTATTATGATATAAAGTGCTCTAACAGCTGCACTTTCCCTTTCACTGAAAATCAAATACTGATGATCCCAGTGAAACAACGATAATACATTTCATTCAATATATGGTATAGATCAGGGGCTGTAATTTGAATATCTGCATTTTATTAATAAATAATTATTAAGTGACCTATTAAAGTTAGTATAGACGGCCTCTTTTGTAAGAAAGACAACCAGCAACGTCTATCTGGGTTGTTCCTTTAGTTTTGTCTCCCATAAATGATCTTGCGATGTATTGGAAACATTTTCAATGATGAAACGTTTGTCATTAAAATTTACTAAAAATGTAATATTTATGTTTCTGAAATTCTTATCAACTTATCCTTCTCAGAATAGTTTTCTTCCTTTTGGTCGCAGTTAAGCGCATTAGGGCTCATGGCCATCTTGTTAACACATATACTACTTTGCGTGAGAATTCCAGGATTGAAAGAAAATACTCGCTATGTTCAAACTCAATATAGGCAATGTTTAAAATTCAAAATTCTTCCTCGATATCAGGGACCTGAATGGTAAGGGGAAAAACATGTGTCCTTTAGATTGGTCAGTATAGCTTACCTGTCTATTTCCTTTATACCGGAGAGCAGGGTCTGATAGTTAAGAGAGACCCATGAATTTCATGTCCATCCAACAGATAGATCTAATTTTTAACACACTGCTTTGACCTCTAATTCTGGGTAGACGGGTGGCAAAGTATTTGATCGGCTGGTCATTCCATGTGTCTGGATAGCATATGAAAAAATATAGAAAATAATACTCATCTTATGTAAATTATACAATTAATAGATTAGCGAATGTTGTCTAACATCAATTCAATTTGTTATTTACAAGTTTCTAATAATATTTATTTTAAACAAGATACCCATGTGTAATACATAATGTATTGTAATTCAATTTTTTTTTATTTCGGTTACGCATTTCAAAATGCTTAATCAAGTTTGTGTACTAGCTATCTGTATATTTACTATCCATATATGCGTCGGCTCATGGATGAATTGTGTGAAGTCAATTAAATTTGACTGTCGTACGAAAACATTTCCGGGTAACCATGGTTATGCGGTTAGGGATCAAGACGGTATGCACCCACCCTTGTTGGAGTCCTTGGAGACTGGAAAAGGAGAAAGATGAATGCTTATTTGACTGCCATCAATTTATCCAAAGAATCGAAAAACCGCAAGTTAGACATCTCACGAGGAACCCGTGATCCATAATACCTGATGACGCCTAGTTTTATGTGGATATGAATGATTAAAAAATACACACATTAACAACTGAAAAACAAATGTGTTAAATCATACAATTTGTTGAAGGTTCATTTTCATATTAATTGTTAAGTTCACATTTTATTAAATTGTATAGAAGTTTTATTCGATCGATTTCGTACAAGTGCTCGATTGTTTATGGATCCGCACCTAAATAGATGCAAATGTCCCTTTGTGAACGTTAATATGTATAACTAAGTTACAAAACATCCCTGATATTCCTGTATTGTTTTAATATGGAGATGGTGTTGTTTTTTATTTTTTTTATTTTTATTATTACGTTTATTGACTGTCTTGTGTTTTCAGTTTAACATCGGAAGGTTGTTTATTCCACTGACCTAACTTAATGAAGTTATTTACCATTTCATAGGCACTGCACAACTACTTCCATGTTAAAAGTGATGTGTAGTGATCGGTGTTTACTGTGTTATCTTTCCAGGTTTGATTCTGGATTGTTCACCTATTAAAAACGAAACAAATTAACACAATTTTACGAACGGCTGTTATATCACGTTTGTAAGTGCCGAAGCCATACTGACAAATCGTCGGAAGATAAATTGTTTACATTGTAAGCGTAAGTACATTTGTACTTATACTTAGCGTACATTTAGCATACATGTCATTTGGCATATTTCTTATTTACTAATGTCATTTTAATATCAAATAATATTTTATTTAACTCTGTAAATTTCTCTATAGCCAAAAATTGATTTGTAATTCAATTGATTTGTATGTTTTTACGATAACATTGACAAATTAAAGAGGAAAAGATGTCAAATGTTTACAGAGGGGTATCTTCAGACAATCATTTTGTTGCTTAATACATAGGCGCTCGATGTCAATGACAATGTTTTTTTTTTAAATTTATTTATTTATACATTTTTTAGTTACCCGTTGTTTATTATAATGCATACACATACTAAATTAATAAACATCTTCCAACAAAACGTCTTCTTAAAAAAAGATAGTTCGACTATGTATGTATAGATATTGACAAGGTAAATCACTCGCCATTTTCTAAAGCAACGGCAGGGCGTCATAATTATGCATAATTAAATCGCTGTCACCTCGCTCGCACATTGAAATGCGCCCGCAGGCCGGGAACCTCGCTCTTAATACACAATAACAGCCACTAAACACTATGGGCGCCAGATTTGATATTTGACGTGCTGATTTTTTTCTGGAAATCACCATGGCAGACGAAATCAAATTAAACAATTGGTAAGGAATGATTCATGTGTATGCAATTTACAAAATCTTTTGTTGATTGCCCCATTAATTGAGTGAAACAATCGTTACAAGGATTTATCACATCGTCTTTGGATGTTTCTGTTGAAACTGAAAGTAGATAGAGAAAAAGCGAGGTTCCCGGCCTGCGCGCGCATTTCAATAAGCGAGCGAGGTTACAGCGATTTAATTATGCATAATGACGCACTTCCGTTGCTTTAGAAAATTGCGAGTGATTTACCTTGTCAATATATATGTACATAGTCGAACTATCTTTTTTTTAAGAAGACGTTTTGTCGGAAGATTTTTATTAATTTAGTATGTGTATGCATTATAATAAACAACGGGTAACTAAAAAAACAAATAAATAAATAAAACATTGTCATTGACATCGAGCGCCTATGGTTTAATACATGCTTTTGGCATTCATGGATAATTCACTGATTCATTTTATATTGATGTGCGAGCATACATAAACAATGCTTTCAATTTAAATAATGTCTTTAATAAGTATTCATAAATAAACGAACTATGTTGAATACAATATTGAAGTTAAATTGAATTGCATTATGTTCAGTAACGAATCTTGTTATTTAATATATGCATGATGCACCCATATCTTCAAGTAACGGTGTTTCGGTATTTAAAACATTCAAGTCATAAGTGTATTACATGTTATTCTAACCTACCGCGTAAGCGTAAGAATAAGTTCATGCGTCGAATACCTTTTTGTTAAATATATTTCTGGTTTTCTCAGCAAATAGCTGATGGATCCGAAGAAGTCTTGCCAGGAAGGTCAGAAGGGGGAGTAACTACCATAGTAATTGCTTTTTTTAAAGTTGTCTCTCCTTATTTTCGTAATGTTATACATACGATATTCAGTCCGTTGAGTTTTCAAAGTTAACGCGTTCCACGTATCTTGTTTCCATTCCTTTAATTTTGACAAAATGAATGTAGATTTGCCATTTTCTAGCCATGTATTCAAAAAGAAACACCGTTTTAGAGCGATGATTTATTAGTTATATACTTGATGTTTATGGTTTATATTTCTTCAAATAGTTTTGTTGAACAACAAGTAGCTTAATAACAAACATATTGGCACAATTAACATGCAATAACTTTTCGAAGAGTTTTCTTAACAAAACAAATATGTGTATATATTAATATGAACATACACACATAACCACACGAGCAACGAGCCACTGCAAGCAACTACAGTGCAATCGATAACTAAGCGACACAAAATTTCGTTATTATTTTTATTTATGTATATACACACATACATACAGCAATGTAAATAACAAACGCCTTATGAGTATTTTACACGCAACCTTTGCGTTAAGGTGATGCTACAATAGAGCTTATGTGACCATTACAAATACTTTTAACCACAATGGTCACATCTTTTCTCCGTCATAAGAAGGCAGCACAGTATACCGGTTGTAAAGAAAAGAATGCACAGTAGTATCCCGCACCACGTAAACGACCATCCTATTTGATCCTGGAATGTAATGACGCTATGTATTAATGAGTCAATGAGATGTGAAAGTCAGATAGATTGTGTTTCCTTTTTCAGTGAGATTGACTTGGCATCAACACAAATGAAGAACGGTTAACTACAGCGTTCCACAAATGCCATGTTAAGAACGTTCTATTTAACGCGAGAACACCAAGCGAATTCTTTAAATTATTAATTGTCACGACACAGCGGTAACGCGATGTGTCGTTGCGAAAACACGAGGAGGCAGCGAGGAAAAAAACGATTTGATAAAAAAAATGTAATCGCGATATCTCATGTAGATTTCGCACCGTCCTAGTGTATTTCATTGTATATTCTCTCAACATTTGCCAAACTGACGAAACACAAATTGACAAACGCAACGCCGTAATTCATAGTCATTCAAGTCTAACCCCGCATCTCTGACAGGTTCCCGGTGGATAAACGCTTGATTTTTCGCCGTTGTTCACCACAACCACTTGATTGCTCTGTTGCGCCATGAACATGTGTGTCGGGTTATAGCCGGGCGGTGTCTGTTGGTAGACTGGCTGGTTATAGTAGGGCGGGTATGCTGAAACATTAATCTTAACATTCAACAACTTTTGACGCTTTCGAAAATTCCACTATGACAGCTCTTCCTTACACACATCAGGTATATAAAGTTGGAAATACCTTTGATTTTGAAGAACCAAAGATCGTCATCTTTTCGCCAATTTACAACGATGTAGCAAAGATGTCGAAAATAATAACATATTAATAATGACTTTGGAAAAACAATTTATATAAATGTATATAATCTATATTGTTTTGATTCGCAAACACTTTTTTCAATTATTTATTCGTTAATTTTTTACAACGAATACATTCACCATGATTTATTTATAATTAAAACATGTAATGATAATTGACAAACTTTATATCTTTTCCTGCTTCTTATTATAATTATAATAATAATAGCAATGATAATAATAGTATTAATAATAATTATATAATAATATTATTATTATATAAAAAATATAACCTTTATTTTTATATTAATAAAATTACGGTACCTGGTGGTGGCTGCGATATGTTTGTTCAGCACTGATGGCAAGCAATTAAGTTAGGGAGCGACGTTTCTTTAAAGCAGTCAATTCGTAGAAGGCAAAATCTAAAAAACTACACACTTGCAATATCCAGTAATTAATTGTTCAAAACAGCAAACGATTGTACAGACAAGTGACTATTTACAATTTAAACAAAATTCAAAACGTTTTTTACTTGATATTTGGTTTGCTAATCGACATTCACCTATCATACAACAAAAGAAACATAATATATTTTTTAACTGCCTTTTTTAACAGAGCAATTGAATTGATCTTGACAAACACAAAAGAACGCTATATGCATTTGCAGGGACTATGCATTTGATTTGCCAGAAAAACGACGCAAATAGCAGAGGCAGTACAAAAGGTCAGACATATCAAAGCCCTCTGGCGTGCCGAGAGCGTGTCAGCCCTTGCGCGTACTAGTGCGACGAAACAAAACGGTAGATTACCAGAAGACTTGGAATTTAACTATAGGAACTTGATAATAAAATGAACTGTATTTTGGCAATGTATTGAATTTAACATTGAACACGAAGAAAAAAAAAAAAATTCTCTCTTATCAAAAATTGTCTATATATGTACCAAAGGGCGTACCGACGGCAATACACTGTTTAATTTGAGGAATTTATTAATGCAATTAATGTATTTTCTTAATTATCGCTTAAAACAGAGACCTCGTTTTTTAAAGATTCTTAAGTCATTAAGGCAATCGTTATATTAACTTTTGTCTGTACGATTTCATTAATAGAGAATTATTTCTAGAAATTTAAATTTGCAAACATTTATGGTTTTATGTTATACATGCGTTTATATAGTGGACATACCGTCGATATACCCCTTTAAATACCGTATAAACACTCTGGAAGTCACTCCCAAGGCAACTTGGACAGATAATGATCATGAAACTTGCTTAGAAAATGTGTTCTATTGATATCATGGTCGGTTTAAAAAAAAGTTTCAGTTCGGTTGAAATACATGACGGCCAGGATTCCTGGAAATGTTCCTCATATAGCTATGCTGAAACCCCGTATACATATTTAAATAACTTGTTTGCCCAATCTAAATGAATGGCGCAGAATGTTTGTTTTAATTAAACCTCTATCTAATTTGGATCCGGTCTTTTGAAAAATGTGTATACCAAGGGTGGTGTTAGTTTAGCTTGTCAGTTTGGTTAAAGTTCATCCTTAACACAGGTTTACATTGCTTTTTTCGGAATAATGTAACCACTACTATGCTAGTGTGTTAGTGAAGTATGTATTGATGACGACCACAATAGTGATGATAGTGGTGATTGATTCAGAAACATAAACTTCCATCCGAATTTCTTATGGTATTAAAGTGCTCTAATTGTTGCACTACTTCAAATAATTATATTGACTTTGCCTGAAAATCCCATATTGATAAACCACGTAAAACCAAGATAACTGACCTTTTATTGAATATATGATCAGGGACTGTAACTTGAATATCTGCATTTTATCAATAAATTATTATTAAGTGACCTATTTAAGTGTGTATAGACAGCCTTTTTCGTAAGAAAGACAACCAGCAATGTCTATCTGGGTTGTTCCTTTGGTGTTGTCTCACATACATCATTATCCCAACGCTTTTAAAAGCGTGGTGATATTGTTTTGATCTCCGCCGTCTGTCCGTCCGTCCTGGACACTATCTCCTCCAACACGATTAGCACTAGAACCTTGAAACTTACCCACATGGTAGCTATTAGCATATGGGCGACGGTGCACTATAAATTTTGGAATTTTGATCTGAGCACTGGGTCAAAAGTTATGGATAAATAAATGGGTAAAATGGCTAAAAAACTCATTTTACCAACAACATGCGACGCACATGATAATACATTTTGACCCAAGGATCAGATCAAAATTCCAAATAGTGCACCGTTGCACATATGCTGTGTGTAAGTTTCAAGGTTTTAGTGCTAATAGTGTAGGAGGAGATAGTGGCCGACGGGGGTTGGGGTGGGGCCCACAATTTTGTTTTAACATAACTTCTTCATTTATTCACCAAATGACTTAAAATTAATACTGACTACAAGGTCTCTCTCGACCATCCATGTCTACGTTACCCACCCCAGGGCCATTGATAAAGGTAAAGGCAGCTTGGCCCCCGTCCTCTTTCAAATTTATCGAGAGGTCCTGGGGTAATACTTCCCCGTACCCCCAAATTTATTTTTGTACCCAAACTTTTTCGTACCCATTTAATTTTTTTCGTACCTATTTTTTTTGTACCCAAATTTTTTTTCGTACCCAATTTTTTTTCGTACCCAATTGTTTTTTCGTACCAAGATTTTTTCTCGTAACCAAATTTTTTTTCGTACCCAAATTTTTTGGCATAATTTTTTCGTACCCAAAATTATCGTACCCACGTTTTTTTCGTACCCAAATGTTCGTATCCACATACACAATTGTTGTGATGTAGATAAACTTAAATGTATGCATTTATATCCATCCTCTTCAAACGCATCGTCACACCAGTACTGTCAGTACTTTGATTCTTATTTGTCATTGATTATCCCCACGCTCCAAATTGGAGCGGGGGATTATGTGGTTATCTCCGCCGTCTGTCCGTCCGTCCGTCCTGGCCACTTTCTCCGCCTACACTATTAGCAATAGAACGTTGAAACTTAAACACATGGAAACTATGAGCATATGTGCGACAGTGCATTTTTTGGAATTTTGATCTGACCCCTGGGCCAACAGTTATGGGGGTTGGGATGGGGCCGGGTCAGAGATGTTTATTCATTTTTTTAGGTTATTTTACATTAACTTCTTCATTTCTACACCGATTCACATCTAATTGATACTGAACGTCTCTAATGACAATACGGTCAATCTCAACTATGCATGGCCCCAATACCAACCCTTGGGCGCCCCGCCCACATAGACCACGCCCAAAAATAATTTTGTTTTAACATAACTTCTTCATTTATTCACCAATTGAATTCAATTTAATACTAAACATCTCTTATGACAACACGGTCTATCTCGAAGATCCAAGTCCATATTACCCATCCCGGGGCCCCACGAACATAGGCCTCTCCCACCCAAAATTGCCTTTTAAAGTACCATCTATGCGGCGTGGGGATACGCGTCGGCCTCTGTCGCGCCATTGTTAGTATTGTGATGTATTGATAACATTTTCAATGATGAAAAGTTTGTCATAAAAATTTACTCAAAGAATAATATTTATGTTTCTGAAATTCTAATTAAATCTTCCTTCTCAAACTAGTTTTATTCCTTTTGGTGTCAGTTAAGCGCATTAGGGCTCATGGCCATCTTGTAAACAAATATACTACTTTGCGTGAGACTTCCAGGATTGTAAGAAAATACTCGCTGTGTTCAAGCAAAATAAAGTAAATGTTTAAAATTCGAAATTCTTCCTCGATATTCTGGACCTCCATGGTAATTGGCAAAACATGTGCCCGTTAGATGGGTCAGTATATTTGCCCGCGTAATAGGCAACACACGACTAAAACCCAACCTGCCAGATTGCCTTCGGCGACGTCCCACATACCGGAGGAGAGAGTCCTGGTAGCTGAGGAAGACCAATGGCTCTCGTGTTTTCCAACAGATATATCTCATTTTTTAACACACTGCTTTGACCTCGAATTCATGGTAGACGGTACGTGTGTGAAGTTAGCATATTTAGCCCATTTAGCCTATTTAGCCTATTTAGTACATAGGTTGAAATATACATCCTATTTAGCCTATTAAGCCTATTTAACAGCCTCTTCAGCCTTTTTAGCCTATTTAGAAATTTTAGTACATAGGTCAAATATACATCTTATTTAGCCTATTTAGCCTATTTAACAGCCTTTTTAGCCTATTTAGCAAGTTTAGTACATACCGTCGCTGTCGATCTCAAACCTCGTAGCTACAAAATGCCAACTTTTCGAAGAGATAAAAAACCGTTTCATTTTTTTTTATAACGATGTTTTAGAAATTGAAATTCTGTAAAAATACCAAACAAATGAAGCTGCAAAATACGGTATAAGCCGTAGACGCGTAAGTCATACTGATAAGTCATACTGACAGTCAGACATGGTAGCTACGATATTTTGTCACCACAGTTTTGTCATTTTTATGAGGTACGACCATTCGTCCTGATAGGAAACCTCGTAGTTGCAAATAAAAAAAAAATATAAACGTTTTTGTCAAATTTGTCCAAACGAAACGACGTACCTATAGGTGAAATGGCGTCGCTACGACTTTTCGCCGGGAAAAAAGCCAACAATCATTCTACAACATTTCGTCACGTGGCTTGTTCAAGGGCTCTGATTGGCGTAGAGCTACGAGATATAGCACAAAACACGCGCAAGACTTAATATATTCGGAAAAGACGAAAAAAATATTTTGAAAATTTTGGAGCTACGAGGTTTGAGAACGACAGTGACGATACGTAGACATACACATCCTATTTAGCCTATTTATCCCCTGGAAGCGACGTAGTGCACGCTGACCAGCCGTCGACGGCCTATCGGGCTGAACTAGTTTCGGCCGGGACTTTTAATGAGGGTCGGCCCCGTGCATGCAGCCTATTTAGCTATTTCTCGTATGCGTCATTTCCCAGTGAACGGGCATGCCCCTTTAAGGGCCCCTTTCGGACGAACAAGAGTTATCCCCCGAAAGCGACCGAGTGCACGCTGACCAGCCGTCGACTGCCTATCGGGCTGTACTAGTTTCGGCCTGGACTTTTAATTAGGATCGGAGTCAGGTGCAGCCTATTTAGCGTATTACGCGACATTTTGCTTGTGAGTGGGCATGCCCCTTTAAGGGCCCCTTTCGGACGAACAAGAGTTATCCCCCGGAAGCGACCTAGTGCACGCTGACAAGCCGTCGACTGCCTATCGGGCTGAACTAGTTTCGGCCGGGACTTTTAATTAGGATCGGAGTCAGGTGCAGCCTATTTAGCGTAATCACGCGACATTTTGCCTGTGAGTGGGAATGCCCCTTTAAGGGCCCCTTTCAAACGAACAAGAGTTATCCCCCGGAAGCGACCTAGTGCACGCTGACCAGCCGTCGACTGCCTATCGGGCTGAACTAGTTTCGGCCTGGACTTTTAATTAGGATCGGAGTCAGGTGCAGCCTATTTAGCGTATTACGCGACATTTTGCCTCTAAGTGGGCATGCCCCTTTAAGGGTCCCTTTCGGACGAACAAGAGTTATCCCCCGGAAGCGACCTAGTGCACGCTGACCAGCCGTCGACTGCCTATCGGGCTGAAACGTGTGTGAAGTAAGCCTATTTAGCCTATTTATCAAGTTTAGTTCATAGGTCAAAGCTTTCATCCTATTTAGCCTATTTAGCCTAATTAACAGCCGTTTCAGCCTATTTGTACTAATTAACAAGTTAAGTACATACGTTGACACATGCACCCTATTTAGCCTATTTAGCAAGGTTAGTACATATGTTATAACATACATCATATTAAGCCTATTCAGCCTATTTAGCACCCTGTTCAGCCTATTTAGCCTATTTAACAAGTTAAGTACATAGGTTGACACATGAATTCTATTTAGCCTATTAAGCATCCTCTTTAGCATATTAGCAAGTTTAGTACATGGGTTGAAACATGCATCCTATTTAGCTTATTTAGGACCCTTTTCAGCCTATTAAGCCTAGTTAACAAGTTTAGTACATGTACATAGGTTGACACATGCATCCTATTTAGCCCAATTAGTACCCTTTTCAGCCTTTTTAGCCTATTTAACTAGTTAAGTACATAGGTTGACACATGCATCCTATTAAGCATATTTAGCCTATTTAGCACCCTATTTAGCCAATTAATCCTATTTAGCAAGTTTAGTACATAGGTTAAAACATACATTTTATTTAGCCTATTTAGTTTATTTAGCACCTTTTTCAGCATATATAGCCTATTTAACAAGTTAAGTAAATAGGTTGACACATGCATCATATTTAGCCTTTTTGTCCTATTTAACACCCTCTCCAGCCTATTTAGCCTATTTAGCAAGTTTACAACATGGGTTGAACCATGCATCCTATTTAGCCTACATAGCCTATTTAACACCCTTTTCAGCCTATTAAGCCTATTTAACAAGTTAAGTACATAGGATGAGACATGCATTCTATTTAGCCTATTTAGCACCCTTTTCTGCCTATTTAGCATATTTAACAAGTTAAGTACATAGGTTGACACATGCATCCTATTTAGCCTGTCTAGCGTATTTAGCACCCTTTTCAGCCTATTTAGCCTATTTAAAAAGTGTAGTACATAGATTTACATATGCATCCTATTTAGGCTTTTTAGCATATTTAGCAGCCTTTTCTTCCTATTTAGCCCTTTTACAAGTTTATTACATAGGTTTTAAACATGCATCCTATTTAGCCTGTTTAGCCTATTTAGCACCATTTTCTGCCTATTTAGCATTTTTAACAAAACTAGTACATAGCTTGACACAGGCATCCTATTTAGCTTATTTAGTACCCTTTTCAGCCTACATAGCCTATTTAGCAAGTTAAATGCAATAAAAGGTTGACACATGCACCATATTGGGCCTATTTAGCTTATTTGGCATCCTTTTCAGCCTATTTAGCCTATTTAACAAGTTAAGTACATACCGGTAGGTTGGAACATGCATCCTATTTAGCCTATTTAGTGCCCTTTTCAGCATATTTAGCCTATTTAGCAAGTTAAGTACAAAGGCTGACACATGCATCATAATGAGCCTATTTAGCTTATTTGGCACCCTATTCAGCCTATTTAGCCTATTTAACAAGTTTAGTACATAGGTTGAAACATGAATCCTGTTTAGTTTTTTTAGCCTATTTAACACCATTTTCAGCCTATTTGCCTATTTAACAAGTCTAGTACATAGGTTGAAACATGCATACTATTTAGTCTATATAGCCAATTTAGAGGCGTTTTCAGACTATTTAGCCTATTTAACAAGTTCAGTACATAGGTTGGAAAATACATCATACTAAGCATATTTAGCATATTAAGCAGCCTTTTCAGCCTATTTAGCCTATTTAGCAAGTTTGGTACATATGCTGAAAAATACATTCTTATTAGCATATTTAGCAGTATGTTCCGCCTATAAAGCCAATATTGCAAGTTAAGTACATGTATTTAAACATACATCCTTTTTAGCCTCTTAAGCCTATTAAGCAACCTTTCCTGCTAATTTAGTCTATTTAACAATTATATGAAACAGGTTGAAACATACCTCATATTTAGGCTATTTAGAAAACCTATTCAGTCTATTTAGCTTTAAAGAACTCTTATAAAATAGGTGGAGACAAACATCCTATTATTCACTTTAAGCCGATTGAGCAGCCTATTCAGTCTACCTAGCGAGTAAATTAAATAGGTTGATACATAATTATTTAGCCTTATAAGAAGCCTATTCGCCTTAATACGCCTTTTTCGAAAGTTTATTAAATAGGTTGAAACATATATAAGAGTAAGCCTTTTCAGGCTAAATAGCATCATACTATATGCTCAACCTATTTTGCATTTTTAGCAAAATTTAAATAGGATAAAATATACAGCCTGTTGAGCAGGCTATTGACAAGCCATTTCCACAACGTGTTTGTATGCACCTTTAAGAGCCCCTTTAAGACAACCAAGAGTTATACACCGGAAGCGACCTTGTTAAAGCTGACCTCCCATCGGCTGCCTTTCGGACTGATCTAATTTCGGCCCGGGATTTTAATAAGGGTCGGTGTCACATATAGACTATTTAGCGTATTATGCGCTATTTATTTTAAGAGTGGGCATGCTCATTTAAGGGCCCCTTGCGGACAAACAAGAGTTTTCCCACGGAAGCGAACTAGTGCACGCTGAACTCACGTCGGCTGCCTATCGGGATAAACTAGTTGCGGCCCGAGGTTTTAATAAGGGTCGGCGTCACATACAGCCTATTATGTGTATAATGAGCTATTTACATTGTGAGTGGATATGCACCTATAACGGCAGCTTTCGGACAAACAAGAGTTAAACCCCGGATCCGACCTAGTGCACGCTGAACTCCCGACGGATGAAACTCGGTCTGATCTAGTTTCGGCTGTTAACTCCGGAAGCGACCTAGTGCAAGCTTAACTCTCGATGGCTGCCTGTCGGGCTGATCTAGTTTTGGCCCGGGGTTTAAATTAGGGTCGGCGTCACCTACAGCCTATTAAGCGTATTATGCTCTATTTACATGGCGAGTGGGTATGCACATTTTAGGGCCCCTTTCGGACAAACAAGAGTTATCCCCCGGAAGCGACCTTGTGCACACTGAACTCCCCTTAGCTGCCTGTCGGGCTGATCTAGTTTCGGCCCTGTGTTTTAATTTGGGTCGAAGTCACCTTAAGCCAAAATAGCGCATTATGAACTATTTACATGGCGAGTGGGTATGGACCTTTAAGGGTCGCATTCGGACAAATAAGAGTTATCCCCCGCAAGCGACCTAGTGCAAGCTGAACTCCCGTCGGCTGCATATCGGGCTGATCTAGTTTTGGCCCTTGATTTTAATTAGGGTCGGCGTCACCTACAGCCTATTTTGCGTATTATGCATTATTTATATGGCGAGTGGGTATGCAACTTTAAGGGCCCCTTTCGGACAAACAAGAGTTTTCCCCTGGAAGCGACATAGTGCACGTTGAACTCCCGTCGGCTACCTGTCGGACTAATCTAGCTTCGGCCCGGGGTTTTAATTACGGTCGGCGTCACCTACAGCCTATTTAGCGTATTATGCACTATTTACATGGCGAGTGTGTATGCATTTTTAAGGGCCCCTTTCGGAAAAACAAGTTATTCCCCGGAAGCGACCTATTGCACGCTGAACTCCTGTCGGCTTTCTGTCGGGCTGATCTAGTTTCGGCCCGGGGTTTTAATTAGAGTCGGCGCCATCTCCAGCCTATTAAGCGTATGTATTATGCTCTATTTACATGGCGAGCGTGTATGCATCTTTAAGGGCCCCTTTCGTTCAAATAAGATTTATTAACCGGAAGCGACCTAGTGCACGCTGAACTCCCGTTGGCTTTCTGTCGGGCTGATCTAGTTTCGGCCCGGGGTTTAAATTAGGCGTCACCTGCGGCCAGTTTAGCGTATGTATTATGCTCTAGTTACTTGGCAAGTGAGTATATATCAACAATGGTTCCTTTTGGACAAACAAGAGTTATCCCCCGGAAGCTACCTTATGCACGCTGAACTCCCGTCGGCCTTCTATGGGGCTTATCTAGTTGCGGCCCGAGGTTTCAGTTAGGGTTTGCGTCACCTTCAGCCTATTTAGTGAATTAGGCGCTATTTACATGGTGAGTGGGTATGCACCTATAATAGCCCCGTTCGGACAAACAAGAGTTATTCCCCGACAGCGACCTAGTGCTTGCTAAACTCCCGTCGGCTGCCTGTCGGACTGATCTAGTTTCGGCCCGGGATTTTAATTAGGGACGGCCTCATTTGCAGCCTTTTAGCGTATTTGTTATGCTCTTTTTACATGGCGAGTGGGTATGCACCTTTAAGGGCCCCTTTCGGACAAAAAAGACTTATTCCCCTGAAGCGACCTAATGTTAGCAAAACTTTTGTCGGCTGCCTGTTTAGCTGACCTTGTTTTGGCCCGTGGTCTTAATAGGGTCGGCGTCACAAACTGCATACTTAGCCTATTATGCGCTACTTTCATGACGAGTTGTCATGAACCTTTAAGGGCCTTTTCTCGGACAAACATGAGTTATACCCCGGAAGTGACCTAGTGAATGCTGAACTCACGTCGGCTGCCTGTCGGGCTGATCCAGTTTTTAACCTGGGTTTTATAAGGGTCGGCGTCACATACAGGCTTTTTAGCCTATAAGACGTAATTAACATGGCGAGTGGGTATGCACCTTTACGGGCCGCTTTCGGACAAACAAGAGTAATCTCCTGGAGGCGACCTAGTGCCCGCTAAACTCCCGTCGGCTTCCTGTCGGGCTGATCCAGCTTCGGCCCGGGGTTTTAATAAGAGTTGGCGTCGTATAAAACCTACAACGTATACAACGCCGTATTTAGCGCATGAGGCGCTATTTACATGGCGAGTTGGTATGCACCTTTAAGGGCTGCTTTCGGACAAACAAGAGTTATCCCAACGGAAGTTACCTAGTGCACGCTGAACTCACTTCGGCTGCATGTCGGGCTGATCTTTTTTCGGCCCGGGTTTTAATTAAGGTCGGCGTCACAAACAGCCTATTTTGCGGGTTAGGCGCTATGTACATGACGATTGTGTATAAGAGCCGCTTTCGGACAAACAAGAGTTATCCCTGGAAAGCGACATAGTGCACGCTGAACTGGCGTCGGCTGCCTGTCGGGCTAACCTAATTTGAACCCGGGGGTTTAAATAGGGTCGGCGACACATACAGCCTATTTAGCGTATAAGGAGCTATTGAGATGGCGAGCGAATATGAACCTTTAAGGACCGCTTTCAGACAAAAAAGAGTTATTCACCGGAAACGACCTATTGCACGCTGAACTCTCGACGGCTGCATGTCGGGCCAATTTCGTTGGGGCCGGGGGTTTAATTACGTCCGGCGTCACCTACAACCTATTTAGCATAGTATGCGCTATTTACATTGCGAGTGGGTATACAGCTTTAAGGTCAGTATTCGGACAAACAAGTTATCCCCCGGAAGCGACAAAGTGCACGCTGAACTTATGTCGGCTGCCTGTCGGGATGACCTAGTTTCGATCCGAGGTTTTAATTATGGTGTGCGTCACATACAGCCTATTTAGCGTAATAGTCGCTATTTACATTACGAGGTTTAGGGCCGCTTTCGGACTTATAAGAGTTATCACCTGGAAGCGACATAGTGCACGCTGAACTCCCGTCGGCTGCCTGTCGGGTTGATCTGGTTTCGGCCCGGGGTTCGAAGTTGTCTTTTCTTCACATAAGCCTACTTCGCGTAGTATACTCTATTTACATCTCGAACGGGTATGCACTTTTAAAGGGCGCTTTCGGACAAACAAGAGTTATCCCGAGGAAGCGACCAAGTGCACACTGAAATCCCTACGGCTGCCTTCCGGGCTGATCTAGTTTCGGCCCGGGGTTTTAATTATGGTCCGCGTCACCTACAGCATATTTAGCGTATAATGCGCTATTTACATTGCGAGTTGGTATGCACCTTAAAGGGCCGCTTTAGGACTAACAAGATTTTATTTTATCTAAAAGGACTAGCAATCATGATACATCAACTATCTCCGGAATCCACCGTGAGATTAAAGCAATAAATCGTCTGCTGATCCAGAGTGCGGGACTAGTTAACATATTAACATTTTGACAATAGTCCGAACGCGTGTCACACATTTGAATGACATGAGAAAAAAACAGTGTAAATAAAGAAGAGGATAAAAAAACTATCGACAATAAGTAACAGATAAATGTGGTCATGATTATTCTTATTAATCATGACAACACCTTATTCATGTTAGACTTTTTAAAATTTAATTGACTTTTATCATTATAATTGGTGCCACTTGTGGTATTTGGTTACCTATGTTAAGGGTAACTTACTGATGCTCGATTGGTTATTGTCGGCTCGGGTACTACTTAAATGTACCCCGGGTACTCTTAAATAAACTTAAATGTATCTCTGGTACGAAATATATACTGAAAGTAACCCGGAAATTTTTACGCGAAATTGGCCGTTGTCGGCGAATTATTTTCAAATTAAGTATGTTTTATATGTATGTAAATATTCTGTAAAATTGCCTCTATATTATCACAACTCTCACTTAAAAAAGCATGATGATGCAGGCTTTGTTCAAAGAGAATTTTGTTTTGTTTTCTGTAGCGCGTTTTACGTCATCGGATTTTGGGCGGGAATAAAACTCGGCTAAAGTCTAAATTTGCTGGGTACGTGTAAGTATATTTTCTGTACCCGGAGTACATTAAGGTTTAAATGTTTTGTTGCGTGATATCTTGTTAATTCGTTGGTGATTTTTTTAGTTGAGGCATGCACCGTGTTTGGATTGTGTGCTGTATGTATAATACCTTTGGGGATTAAATCTTGAGTATTGCAAGCAATTAAAAGCAATGAAAAGCAACGGAGATGAAAGATTAGATCGCATACATAGTGCGGATAAATATGACACGTTTGTTCAGGGTTATGAATGCAAAAGATATAATTCAATACCGTTTCAATTATTCGTAATTCTAAAGACTTCGTGCAATAATGACAAACGTTTTGGTCTTTATTTGAAGAGGTGATGAATCTCAAAATAGTTTTTTTGCAAGGCTATTGCAGTCGTAAAGTAATGATATATGCAGATCGTTTGTCAATAAGAACGATTAAAAGCTTTATTTGGTTATGATTCTGAGTGCAATTCCATTTGTAGTCTTCTTCATTCAGTGTCAATATTGAGTGGTTGCTAAAAAGCACATAATAGGTCCAATAGAAATACTTTGGTACATTTAATCACTAAATTTAAATGAAATGAAACACTCGTCGCTTTTTAAACAACTTTAACACAAAATTGCAAAACAATATCTGTTAGTACAGTACTCGAGCACATGCCGTGTATGACAGTAATTTGAAGAGAACGCCATATATATTAGTTATTCTTAGCTCTCGCGTTATACTCTTGCTTTTGTGCTTTGTTACAATGTTTGGAAATATGTTCAATGTTTTTTTGCCATAGAAGACATATTAAAACCGGGTTTCTCCCTTACTGAATTAAACTGGTTTAAGTAAAACTAGTAACCCCTAGACCCGAGGGCTTATTAATTTAACTTAAACCGATAAACTTAAACCGCAATGCACATGACTAACACATTTAGTATATAGAATATAAAAAAAATCTACCGAACTATTTAACTTTATGCCCCTGATGTCAAAACTTGCCTAACGCTGGAGGTCACTTGTTTTACATAAACATATAAGGATGATAACCCTTTGTTCTGTCCTGTAAATGACCAATACAAATGAATACAAAATCTGCAATATTCAGATAAAGAAAGCCAAACATGTCACATAATTATAAAATGTTGGGTATTTTTTACTGAAATTGAAAGGATTGTAAATCTTCGTATATTGAAAGGCTCCGAAGACGGGAGTTAAGCTTGCAATATGTCGCTTCTGGGGGATAACTCTTGTTTGTCCGAAAAGGGCCCTTAAAGGTGCATACCAACTTGCCATGTAAATAAAGCCTCATTCGCTAAATAGGCTGTAGATGACGCAGACACCAATTAAAACACCGGGTCGAAACTACATAAGCCCGACAGAAAGCCAACGAGAGTTCAGATTGCGCTAGGTCGCTTCCGGGGGATAACTCTTGTTTGTCCAAAAAGGACCCTTTAAGGTGCATACACACTCGCCATGTTAATAAAGCCTAATATATACGCTTGAAAGGCTGTAGGTGACGCCGACCCTAATTAAAACCCAGGGCCGAACTAGATCAGCCCGACAGGCAGCCAACGGGAGTTCAGCGTGCACTAGCTCACTTCCGGGGAAAAACTCGTTGTCCGAAAGGGGTCCTTAAAGGTGCATACCCGCTCGCCATGTAAATAGAGCCTAATTCGCTAAAAAGGCTGTAGGTGACGACGACCCTAATTTAAATCCCGGGCCGAAACTAGATCAGCCCGACAGGCAGCCAACTGGAGTTTAGCTTGCACTAGGTCGCCTCCGGGCATTACTTTTTTTTGTACGAAAGGGACCCTTAAAGGTGCATACACACTCGCCATGTAAATAGAGCATAATACATACGATAAATAGGCTGTATTTGACGCCGACCCTAATGAAAACCCCATGTCAAAACTAGATTAGCCCGACAGGCAGCCGACTGTTCAGCGTGCACTAGGCCGCTACAGGGGGATAACTCTTGTTTGTCCGAAAGGGCCCTTAAAAGTGCATACCCACTCGCCATGTACATAGAGCCTAATTCGCGAAATAGGCTGTAGGTTACGCAGACCCTAATTAAAACCCCGGGCCGAAACTAGATGAGCCCGACAGGCAGCCAACGGGAGTTTAGCTTGCACTACGTCGCTTTCGGGGGATTACTCTTGTTTGTCAGAAAAGGGCCCTTAAAGATGCATTCCCACTCGCCCTTTAATAGAGCATAATACATACGCTAAATAGGCTGTAGGTGACGCCAACCCTAATAAAAAAACCGGGTCGAATCTAGATCAGCCCGACAGGCAGACGACGGGATTTCAGTGTGCACTAGGTCGCTCCGGGGGATAACTCTTAATTGTCAGAAAGGGGCGCTTAAAGGTGCATTCCCACTCGCCATGAAAAGAGAGCCTAATTCGCTCAATAGAGCATAATTCATACGCTAAAATAGGCTGTAGGTGACGCCGACCCAAATTAAAACCCTGGGCCAAAACTAGATTAGCCCGACAAGAAACCGACGGGAGTTCAGCATGCACTAGGATAACTCTTGTTTGTCCGAAATGGGCCCTTAAAGGTGCATACCCACTCTTTATGACAATAGAGCGTAATACGCTAAATAGGCTGTACGTGATGCCGACCCAAATTAAAACCCCGGGCCGAAACTAAATCAGCCCGACAGGCAACCGACCGGAGTTCAGCGTGCACTAGGTCGCTTCCGGGGGATAACTCTTGTTTGTCCGAAATGGGCCCTTAAAGGTGCATACCCATTCTATATGACAATAGAGCATAATACGCTAAATAGGCTGTACGTGACGCCGACCCAAATTAAAACCCCGGGCCGAAACTAGATCAGCCCGACAGGCAGCCGACGGGAGTTCAGCGTGCACTAGGTCGTTTCCGGGGGATAACTCTTGTTTGTTCGAAATGGACCCTTAACTGTGCATACCCACTCTATATGACAATAGAGCATAATACGCTAAATAGACTGTACGTGACGCCGACCCAAATAAAAAACCCGGGCCGAAACTAGATCAGCACGACAGGCAGCCGACGGGAGTTCAGCGAGCACTAGGTCGTTTCTGGGGGATAACTATTGTTTGTCCGAAATGGGCCCTTAAAGGTGCATACACACTCTATATGACAATAGAGCATAATAAGTTAAATAGGCTGTACGTGACGCCTATCCTTATTAAAACCCCGGGCCGAAACTAGTTCAGCCCGACAGGCAGCCGACGGGAGTTCAGCGTGCACTAGGTCGTTTCCGGGGGATAACTCTTGTTTGTCCGAAATGGGCCCTTGAAGGTGCATACCCACTCTATATGACAATAGCGCATAATACGCTAAATATGCTGTACGTGATGCCGACCCAAATTAAAACCCTGGGCCGAAACTAGATCAGCCCTAGAGGCAGCCGACGGGAGTTCAGCGTGCACTAGTTTGTTTCCGGGGGATAACTCTTAGTTTTCCGAAATGGGCCCTTAAAGGTGCATTCCCACTCTATATGACAATAGAGCATAATACACTAAATAGGCTGTACGTGACGCCGACCCAAATTAAAACTCCGGGCCGAAACTAGATCAGCCCGACATGCAGCCGACGGGAGTTCCGCGTTTACTAGGTCGCTTCCGGGGGATAACTCTTGTTAGTCCGAAATGGGCATTTAAAGGTGCATACCCACTCTATATGACAATAGAGAATATTACGCTAAATAGGCTGTACGTGACGCCTACCCTAATGAAAACCCCGGGCCTAAACTAGATCAGCCCGACAGGCAGCCGACGGGAGTTCAGCGTGCACTTTGTCTTTTCCGGGGGATAACTCTTGTTTATCCGAAATGGGCCCTTAAAGGTGCATACCCACTCTTTATGACAATAGAGCATAATACGCTAAATAGGCTGTACGTGACGCCGACCCAAATTAAAACCCCGGGCCGAAACTAGATCAGCCCGACAGGCAGCCGACGGGAGTTCAGCGTGCACTAGGTCGCTTCCGGGGGATAACTCTTGTTTGTCCTAAATGGGCCCTTAAAGGTTCATACTCACTCTATATGACAATAGAGCATAATACGCTAAATAGGCTGTACGTGACGCCGACCCAAATTAAAATCCCGGGCCGAAACTAGATCAGCCCGACAGGCAGCCGACGGGAGTTCGGCGTGCACTATGTCCTTTCCGGGGGATAACTCTTGTTTGTCCGAAATGGCCCTTAAAGATGCATACCCACTCTATAAGACAATAAAGCATATTGCGCTAAGCTAAATAGGCTGTACGTGACGCCTACCTTAATTAAAACCCCGGGCCGAAACTAGATCAGCCCGACAGGCACCCGACGGGAGTTTAGCGTGCACTAGGTCGCTTCCGGGGGATAACTCTTGTTTGTCCGAAATGGGCCCTTAAAGATGCATACCCACTCTATATCACAATATAGCATAATACGCTAAATAGGCTGTACATGACGCATACCCTAATTAAAACCCCAGGCTGAAGCTAGATCAGCCCGACAGGCAGCCGACAGGAGTTCAGCGTGCACTAGGTCGCTTCCGGGGATAACTCTTGTTTGTCCGAAATGGGCCCTTAAAGGTGCATACCCACTCTATATGACAATAGAGCATAATACGCTAAATAGGCTGTAGGTGACGCCGACCCAAATTAAATGCCCGGGCCGAAACTAGATCAGCCCGACAGGCAGCCGACGGGAGTTCAGCGTGCACTAGGTCGCTTCCGGGGGAAAACTCTTGTTTGTCCGAAATGGGCCCTTAAAGGTGCATACCCACTTGCCAGGGGAATAATTCACAATCATATTCATTTTGTGTAATATATTCTGAAAGTATGTACCAAACCTGCTAAATAGGCTTACTAAACTTAATATTTCAGCTTAATAGGCTAAATTGACAAAAAATGATGTATGTATCAACCTATGTACTTTACCGGCTAAATAGGCTAAATAGGTTAAATTGGCTAACTTCACACACGTTTAGACAGTGGCCAAGTATTGAATCGTCTGGTGATTCCATGTATCTGGATAGCATTTCAAAAATTATAGAAAATAACAATCATCTTATGCAAATTATACAGTTAATAGCTTCGCGAATGTTGTCTAATATCAATTCAATTGCTATGTACAAGTTTCTACTAATATTTACTTATAAAAAGATACTCATGTGTAATTCATGATTTACTGTATTTCAATTTATTTCGGTTACGCATTTCTAAACGCTAAATTAATACTGTGTACTTGCTAACTGCATATTTGCTATCCATATAGGCGTCGCCTCATGGTTGAATTGTCAGAAGTTAATTACATTTGACTTTAGTGCGAAAACATTTCCGGGTAACCATTGTTATGCGGTTAGGGATCAAGACGGTATGCACCCACCCTTGTTGGAGTCCTTGGCGACTGGAAAAGTAGGAAGATGAATGCTTATTTGACTGCCATCAATTTATCAAAAGAATCGAAAAACCGCAAGTTATCTGGCATGAGGACCCTCACATAATCTTTTCCGCGTTTAATTTTGATTGAGACCCTGGGTTAAAAACGACTGAACTCGAGTCTATTTATGGTTTCGAAAATCAGATTATGGGTATCATTGGCAACGCAAAGGATGTTCGTAAGCTGCGAAGCGGCGGTATTTAAATTTAGGTTCATAGTACAAAACAAGCAAACACATTCCTGCGATTTTTTTTTATTTAGATGTACAGTGCATGGTGCATTAAACTTTAAAATTCTGAAAAGGTGTCATCAGATACAATGACCTAGATGGCTCATCAGATTATGACATTGCAAGTGATCTTAGTTCACAAAAGACAGCGTACCTAAGACACACATAATTGAAAACGCATTTAAACACATACTTACATAATATCTCTCACCGCACATGCTTTGCCGAAGTGCATATGGATCGGTAACCTTAGATTTCGTATTGAAATATGCATTTTCAATTTCCTATGCAATAATACTTAAAGTACGGGCACCATGAGCCCAAGTGTTTCAAGACTTGCTGTAACTTCTGATGTTAACGAATTATGTTGTCGATGTCGGATGAACAAGGCATATTGTTTTCAATGTTATTTTTATTTATTTTGGTATGTGTGATTTGTTTATGCAATAATAGCGAAAATACACATTTTCGAGGGCATGATCATCTGTGGGCGCTCGAAAAATCCGTTCCTGCCCGAGTGCTGCGCATTTTGAGATTTTTGAGAGCGCCCGCAGATGATCAGGTCCGAGAAAATGTGTATTTTCGCTATTATTGCATAAACAAATCACACATACCAAAATAAATAAAAATAACATTGAAAACAAAATGCCTTGTTCATCCGACATCGACAACATAATTCGATTATTTCAATACAGTTCAAGGTTGTGTTTTACATATGCCTCACTCGGTCATCATCCGAGATGACGAGGCTTTACCTTCGGATAGGCAGTTTTCGATTTAAAATGTGTTTAAACAGTGGATTAATGCAAAGTTGAAATGCAGCCGCGCAAAGTAAAAAATGAGGAATTATTTTGGAAATTACAGCAGGAGCGTTGAGGGTACATAAACACTTACATTAGCAGCATAGTCTTTTGAAAGTGTTGAGTAAATAACCTTAACTTCATTGATGTTGCCAATAAAATAAAGCTGTTGTCAAGAGCGTGTAGATGGTATAATTAGAAAAGTGGATCGAAATAATAGCCATTGCCATTATCACTGCATGCATGAGGAAACTGGTGTTTATTCAGTTCCCCATTTATGCTTGGAAAGTCGTCGAAGGCTGGAGAAGGGAAGTATCTGCGCGTGGACCAGATTGTGGATATGAAAAACACATAACAGGGCTTGAACGGCACTTGAATCGCCTTGTTATAACACGATTTCTCCCGTTCAAGCCCTCCTTTTGCCAAGTTTCTGCACCCCGCCAGAGGGCATTATAAATAGAGTTTATGCAATAATTCGCATTCTCAACGGCCTGCGCTTTCAAACTTCCAATCGATACTATTCTCTTTAAAGAAGAGATCAGCTCGATGCATGTTGACGACTGTTAATAGTATCCGCCCCATGCGTTTACAAGCTATAGGAGTTAGAATTAAATTCCCGTTGTTAATATGTTTTCCTTTCTAATCATCGTTACACAATAAATCATAATATAATTCCACTGACATGTCTTAAAAGATCTTAAATCACGACAATTATATTTTATATAATGATATTTTTCTTTTAAGATCCAAATATTCCCCTATGTCCGTGTGCCTTCATGAATTATTTTTTCAACAAATGGTTAACAGACACAAAAAATACTAAAGGACTATAAAAATAACGGCTTGTTCAGTGTATCTACCACAAACCATCTGCTAATCAGTGTATATTGAGGATTTTGAATTCTTAGTAATAGGGGTATTCCACTACGACCCGATTCCCCACGATTAATCCCGATTTCCAATATTTTAAGGTCGGGGACATTCGTATCTCAATCGGCGAAGGTCCTAACTCATTCGTAGCTAGTCGCGGGCGAGTCGTGAGCTCCCAAAAAATCGCGGCCAGTTTTCAAACGTGTTTAAAATTTGACCAAGACCTCCAAGACTGAATTTAATCGCAGTTGACTCGTAATAGTGTCGTAGTGCGTTCTTGGGCGTCGTAATGGAATCTTAGGTAATTCGTGACTCAATCGGGGAATTGGTTATCACGTTATCTGTCTACGAATCATTTACGACTTTGTCAAGACTCTCAAGAGTTCACCCCGATTGAGTTGCGAGCCCGCTAAGATTCTCGCGATTTAGTTACGAAACAGTTACGATTTTGTAAAGAATGATAAAGAAATAATATTTTTCCATCATGTTTTGTTGTCGAATAACCCACAATAAGGAGTATAGATGCGTAGGAATTAAATCACGAATGTGGAACACGAGTGCTTTGATAACACGAATCTATACTCCTTACCGTGGGTTATTCGACAACAAGATATCATAGAAAAATATTATTTATATTCTTACACGATTCTGATTGATTTGCTTCAAGCTTTTGGACGTGAACTATATTTCTCAATACTCCGCCCTTCTTAGTACAAAGTTCACTACTTAGTGACGTCATTGAATTGTACAAACATTTGACGTCGTTTCCATTCGAAATATTTTGCAAATTACGTCACTTTCATTGAGAACAACACTCATAGAAACTAAATGACGTCACATGTGTTAATTCTTCTGAAAAGCTGACATGCTATAAATGTTTTCTTAATTACGTTTCTTAACAAACAAATTCTTAGCAGGCGTGGTCATGCCACGTATCACCAAATATACAATTTGTTGTTTCATTACACTTATATACGTGCTACATTTTTTACATTTCTTTAAGAGCGGGATTTAAGCACGTGCATTTTACTGCAATATTTTTTTTATTTATTCGGAACTATTTTCGAAACATTAAGCTTCGCCCATTATTTATTGCAGAATAACCCACACTTTATTTCCTTCGTTGTCTATAGAAAACAAGTCGCGTGCCGTGTTAAAATAAATATTAGTAGATATTGGCGCCGAATTCATGGGTGCGTTCGGTGAGGTCCTAGCTTAGTCGTGACCGATCTGCATCGTTCGTAGTACAGTCGCAGTAGATTCTTACACATCGTAGTAAAGTCGCGACCCTATTCGCAAGACTACAACCGAACCCCACGCTTCGTCGTAACTCAATCGTACCACTGTCGTAACTGAATCGCAGACTGTCACGAGTCTTCCCGATTCAATAAATGTGAGAAATCGTAGCGAATCGTGGGCTTGTTTTCGTAGTGGAATAGGGCCATTATCAATTGTCTGAACCTTTCCTTTAACGCGGTGAAGTTCATGTCCATAACACATTAAGGGGCAGTCCTTCTTCCGATAATAAGCTTGTAGATAATCTTCAACTGTGTCATGTAAAGGATAAATTACCCACGAATCTAAATCAAGGTATTTTTACTGCATGTAACTTTTCCTCAACACACCAATAATTATAATTTCAATTTTGATTGGTACGTGATGAATGAATAGTACTGAAATAATGAAGTGACAATTATTTACTTCAATTAACTCCACTCCACGCATTTATACTTAAAACTACATATTTTAAAAGTTGACAAGGAAATATTCAAACAATTATGTTCCGTGAACCTAACAGTTCTCTCGTTTTCTACCAACATACGGCCGAATGCTTTTCAGCATTACTATCAAATTGCGAATTATTTTATGCCAAAATCAAATTATGTGGTTAAAATTTGAAAATTCTTGGTTCGACGACGATTGCATGAAAGCTGAAAATCTACCCGACGAACAATCAAGCAATTAAAACGTATATCTTGGACATTGTCATTAAAAAGTGATTACACCTGTAATCAACGTATAAAAAATTAGTTCTAAAATTAAGCGGAAAATACAGAAAAATCTCAACAGTTCAATAGAGCGAAATTATTCATACACAGACACAAATACAAAAGACATAGCAGATACTGTGGCTGTTGTTTTTTTCTGAGCATTATGTTTAGGCTTCAATTTCTACTCAAAAGAATTTCAAAACTTTAAAAGTAAGGCTGAAAGATAGCCAGTCAATGCCCAGTCAAATAACAATGAGCAGCGTTTTTTTTATATCGAATGATTAATTTATTACATCAACAAGCTAGTGATAATGCTGATGGTCAAGAACAATTTAGTATTACGTTTAGATTTGTTCTACCAACTGAATTATTGAATCTTAGTATTGTTTAAAGGGATCTGGTTATCTCGCGAAGGTCATACTATTAGAGGCTCATGTTATATCTTCACCGATACGGACAAGATTATACCGATCCTTCTAACAATAGACGTAGTTCAATACTCTTGTGTGATATTTAGAATCGACAAGTATGTTTACAAATTTACAATTGAGTTTTGCAAATAAGGAAGTAACGATGATCGCCTAGTGCGTCATAAAGCTTTTATTAGGAAAACTTTTGTTAATGAAGAAAAAATATTTAGTATTTACTTAGATCTTGAAAATATATGATTCTTCATCGTAATATTAAACAAAGAAATATTTAAAAGACATGATTGAACGGAAGATTACCCGTGTAAATTTCTCATTTGCTTCCAGTTTGAAATTTTCAAGCTGAAATTGGTCTCAACCCTTCGTGGGAGCCGCCGACATCAGCGATGTAGTCCTTAAGGTAGCGCCCATAATGATTTCCCGCGATTTCTTCGAAGATTGAAGAGCGTGTGTAAAGTTGCCGTAGCCGAGTGGTTAAGGCGATAGACTTTTTGCGACGCGTTTTATTTCTTTTCTAACGTAATTTGATTTAATATAGCATATAAGCTAAGTTTATTGTTAAATATGTTGCAATTTTTATGCACATTCTTCAATTTCTAAAATTAAAACAACGTTTTGGCTAAATTGGGTGATTTACTGCTGACAATACGAATCGTGCATGTGGCATTTTTATTTTTATTTGAAAAATTAAACGGTAAATCTGGCTATTTCTTGGTATTTTTGCTGTATATAGAGTATTTATAAAAACTAATTTCAAAATATTACTTATATGATACTATTTTGAATTGTATGACACTTTGTTTTTAACAAACCCAATTTCTACTTGGCTGAAACCACTTGCATTTCATGGCGCTCTTCCATAGATAACACGTTATAAAAAGTAAATGTCTGTAAAGAAATAGTTATTTCATCTTGTTTAAACTTTAAACATCTTAACTGCATCAATACACACCAACTGCATGCCCATATTTGGAAATCTGGATGAATTATGGAACTTTCATATACCCCGGGGTGCAAATAAACTGGACAAAAGCCGAGCGTGGGGGTGGTTTTGAAAAAAAATCAGTATTTTTTTTTAAAGCACGGAAAGCCTACCTAAAAATTTGCATGTAGTTCAGTGAAATGATTCTGATTAAGAAAATAATACATAAAATTATATTTGGAAAGGTGCCCATTATGGGTGCGCTACCTTAAGGACGTATATTTTCGGTTACATATTTTGCCTAAACATAAATACTTTTTAAAGTTCAAAATCCAAGTGTTGGTTGCTCATAATATGTTGAGAATATTCTGATTTGTTATCGCTTAATATCAATGCGAACTACTGAACGCAAAGTTGTTCAACTTAACTTGAAACAATCGTTAAAAGGGCTTAAAATGGCGTCACATGTTCTTGGCCAAAAACTCAATGTGTGCGTGGACATCGCGATCCGTAATTTCTGATGAAACTTCGTTCATAGTGGTTATATATGATTAAAAAATACACACATTAAGAACTGAAAAACAAATGTGTTAAATCACACAATTGAATGAAGGTTGATTTTCATACTAATTGTTTAGCTGATTCTTCACTTTTTATTAAATGATATAAAAGTTTAATGCGATCAATTTTGGACACTGGCTCGATTGTATATGGATCCACACTTAAATATCAGTTTCAAGCACAAAAGGGTCTACTTTATGTCGATGCAGTGGGAACTATGGTGATAGCTACGGAAAAAAAAGATTTCGCATCGATTTCCAGCAAAAGTTGGAACGGTTAAACCCTAAATTGCTGAAAAGTTTTATACAAATAAACTAGACATCAAACCTATTAGAATATACCTAACTAAAACATCATTTACTCTAAGTTACAAAACATCCCTGATATTATTGCATTCACATATAAATATTATAGAACAGAAACACTATGATTTCATTAGACCGACTACGGACGGGTCAAAGTATGGAGTATGTATAGCGTCCATCAAGCATTATTAGGCATATTCCTTATTTAATAATGCGATTTTAATATCAAGTAATACTTTATTATACTCTGTACAATTGTCTAAAGCCAATAGTTGATTTGTAACACAATTGTTTTGTATGTTTGTACGATAACATTGACAAATGAAAAAAGGAAAAGAGATGGTATTTTTTTTGTAAAAAGTCGGGTCGTATGCATGGAAATATGCCACATATTAAAAAAGGTGCGTCACACAAATAGAATTTGGTGGGGGTATTTTCATTACGTTTGAGCTTAATCAATACCAATATAAAATAAGTCCGTAACAATTCTCCTACAGATTATATTTAGAATGTTGGTTGTAGTCAAGTCAATACATGGTCAAACTTACGGAAGTGTTCGCAAATGTAAGTTCCGAAACTAAAGGTGCATGACTCGATGTATATACGTCTATCATATCAAAGCGAATCAACTTAATTTAATTTTGAAATATGTCAAATGTTTACAGAGGTGTTTTTTTTCCAGACAGTCGTGTTGTTGTTTAATACATACTTTTGGCATTCACGGATTCGTTTGATAGTGCGTTTTATATTGATGTACGATCATACATAAATAATGTTTTCAATTTAAATAATGTCTTTAATAAGTATTCATACATAAACGAACTATGGTGTTTACACTTTTAAAGTTAAATTGAATTGAATTATGTTCAGTAACGAATCCTGTTAATATGTGCATGATGTATCCATATCTACAAGTAACAGTGTTTCGGTATTGGAAACATTAATTGAGTGATAAGTGTACTACCCCGTTATTCTAATTACTTATTCAAAAAAATTAACCTACCGTGTGAGCGTTAGAATAATTGCATGCGCCGAATATCTTTTTGTTATATATTTTTCTGGTTTTCTCAGTAAATGGCTTAAGGATCCGAAGAAGTCTTGTCCGTAAGTTCAGAAGGGGGCTTAACTACCATAGTAATCGCTCTTTTCAAAGTTGTCCCTCCTTATTTTCGTAATGTTATACATAAGATATTCAGTCCGTTGAGTACTCAAAGTTAACGCGTTCCACGTATCTTGTTTCCATTCCTTTAATTTTGACAGAATGAATGTAGATTTGTCATTTTCTGTGAGTCATGTATTCAAAAAGGAACACCGTTTTAGAGCGATGATTTATTAGTTATATACTTGATGTTTATGGTTTATATTTATTCAAATAGTTTTGTTGAACAACAAGTAGCTTAAATACAAACATATTGGCACAATTAACATGTAATGACTTTTCACAGAGTTTTCTTAACAAAACAAATATGTTTGTAGATTAATATGAACATACACACATAACCACACGAGAAACGCGTAACAGCAAACAACTACAGTGCAGTCGATATCTAGGCGAGACGAAATTTCGCGATTATTTTTAATTTATATGTCTATACACACATACATACAGCAATGTAAATAACAAACGTCTTATGAGTATTTTACACGCAACATCTGCGTTTATGTGATGCTACAATAAAGCTTATGTGACCATTTCAAATACTTTTAACCACAATGGTCACATCTTTTCTCCGTCATAAGAAGGCAGCACAGAATACCGGCCGGAAAGAAGACAATGAGCATTATTATCCCCATCAACGTAAAGTACGATCCTATGTGACCCTGGAATGTAAAAAGGTTATGTATTAATGAGTGAATGTGAAAGTCAGATAGATTTTGTTTCTTTTTGCAGTGAGATAAAACTGACTTCGACGCAAATGATAACGGTTAATTACATCGTTCCACAAATGCCATTCAATGTTTAGTACGTCCTATTTAAAGTAACATTACTACTCAAAATCAACGAAAATTTCGTACAATATTTCGTAAAATAAAGCTAAAAAATTAAAAATCATTTACGAAATACTTTACGAAATTTTCGTAGATTTTGAGCGTTATAGAGACTTTAACGCATGAACACAAAGCGAATTCTTAAAATTATTAATTGTCACGACACGGCGACAACGCGATGTGTCCTTGCTGAAACACGAGAAAGCAGCGAGAAAAAAAACACGATTTGATCAAACGAATTTGTAATCGGGAGATCTCATGTAAATTTCGCAACGTCATGTTGTATTTAATTGTATCAGACTATAAACATTTGCCAAACTGACGAAACAAGAATTGTCAAAGACAAAGCCGTAATTCATATTCATTAAAGTCCAACCCCGCATCTCTGACAGGTTCCCACTGGATAATGCCTGGCGTTGTCGTTGTTGACAACCACAACTTGAGAGCTCTGTTGTGTCGTAAACATGGCTGCCGGGTTATAGCCCGGCGGTGGCTGTTGGTAGACAGGCTGGCTATAGTACGGCGGGTATGCCCCGTACGCTGAAAAATAACAAAATATGAATCAAAGCGCTGTAGGCGCTGAAGGCCTGGGGCTAGATTTAGTGTGACGTAAAATGCATTTAGGATGTTTTGTCCGAATGTATACGGATTGACCCTAGCGGTTGAGTGCAGAAGCTCAGAGACTGTAAGAAAAGATAATATTTGTGTATATACTACAGTGTACATAGACGGTGGAGGACTACACGATACTGGTTGTGGGAACGATAACCTTTTGTTCAACTCTACAGATCTGGTAGAGGTTCGCCTACATAGGCGGTAAAGATATACAACTGCAACAACATGGCCGCCAAAAAAAACCTGTTATTGTTGGCGTCAAATAAATCACTTTCAATAGCCTAAAATAGCTTTCAATTACATAATTAACAGATCAGGAAAACACTCATACTTCCTTTGTTATGTGTATACAAGAGAAAATCCACTTAAGCCCAAGTCTCACTATTGCCGGTAGAGCCCCGGTCCATCCCGGTTTGTTAACGCCGGTCGACCGGCGAGAACCGGGATGATTCGTAGAATTTTTTTTAACGCGGTCACACTATTTCCCGGTGCCGCCCCGGTTGAAGCCGGTCAACAGCCCGGCAGAGTCCCGGTCAACCCGGACTGGCTCCGGTTTATCCCGGTGAAGCCCCGGCAGAGCCCCGGTTGTCGCCGGTAGTGCCCCGGTTGAGCCTCGGTGAAAGCCGGCAGCGTCCCGGCTTAGCCCCGGTTGTCGCCGGTAGTGCCCCGCTTGAGCCCCGGTGAAAGCCGGCAGCGTCCCGGCAGAGCCCCGGTATACCGTAACACCGCCGGCACTCACCGGGGCTATACCGACATCAGACACCGGCAGAGCTACGGAAACTCCCCGGTTTCACCCCGGTCGTCGCCGGTAATGCCCCGGCGGAGCCCCGGTGAATGCCGGTGGCGTCCCGGCAGAGCGCCGGTTTACCTATGTACCGAAGCTATACCAGGACTCTACCGGCATTCACCGGGGCTCCACCGGAGCGTTGCCGTAGCTCTGCCGGGGTTTGTATGGGCCACGGTGGAGCTACGGTGCCGTCCCGGTTGTTCCCAGTGCCGCGCCGGTTGTTACCGGTCCTTTCCGTTGACGCCCGGTTCATCCTGGAGGTATTAAACATTTTAATACTTTCCCGGTGGAGCCCCGGTTTTCCACGGTTCACCCCGGTCTTCCCCGGTGGAGCCTCGGTTCATCCCGGTAGAGCCCCGGTTCATCCCGGTAAATCCCGGTTAATCCCGGATCACGCAGCGGGGCTCCACCGGCATCATAGTGAGACTGGGCCTTTACCCTGATAAAGAACGGTGTACAGATGGTGTACGTTGTCTCACGTAGAACTTTTTGCGCTCGATTTGCGCGCTCGATCTGCGCAGTGAAATACCATATCCGGTAACTTCGTATATTTCCGAGAATGATCATGAATATTTGTTGTGTTTTTTTTCTTTTTCTTTGTTCTTGAATGAGATGAAAAATTAAATAACAATATTTTAAAATATGTTTATAAATACCAAATATAATGTCTTAAAAAAATGTCTCAGAAAAAAATTCTTCTTGCTATCTCCGTAGAAACTCGTATCTTTTCGGCCTAGCACGTCAAGTGAGGAACTTATTCTCGCATGAATATGCAAACAATAAAAACTATGTCGTAGCCAATTTTGTTTCAATAATATTTTTTTACAATTTTTATGACACGGTCATGTTGTATAGTGATGTTTTGTATTTACAAGGCGGATTATTGAGATCTGCGAAGAACTACTTTTATTGCGCATGAATTAAGGGGTAAATCGGAGTTTTGGGAATTTCGTTTTTGGCAGACATCAAATTCGGATAGGCTCAGAAATTTGTATCATTACTATGGCATTGAGGCCAAAAACATTTTGATACTTTCGGATAATTCAAATATGAAAACTTTTCATCATACATATCATGTGTATAAAGTTGGAAATAACATAGATTACATAGCAAAGTTTACGTTAATAATAATATGCCAAGAAATTAATTTGGCAAAACTATTTATTCCAATTTATATAAATTATATTGTATTGATTCGCAAACACTTATTTCGATGAATTATTCGTTATTATTTTACAATCAATACATTTACCATGAATTATTTAAAGGCTCTATAAAGGTGACAAATCCAGTTATTATGCATATCAACTGGTCTGATTTTTACCGGATTTCAGTTACTCTTGCATAAAAACTGCTAATAAAACAGCTTAGGTACAACGTTGTCAAGAATTATGGAAGATAAACCCGTTTCATAATTGGAAGAAATGTTTACATTTTTGCAACTAACGTGATGTGTAGCCTCAGAGCGGTGACATATGCTAAAAATAGCCGAAAGAAAATTCAATTTTAATTCTATTTTAAACAACTTTTTACCAGCAGTAAGTTACTTATAAGATGACTACAAACGTTTTAACCATTAAGAAGAGACCTACTTTGTGAGTGATACCGGAAAACGTTAAAAATCATCGTTATATTTTTGGTGACCTGAGTCACTTTCACTTTCTCTTTTCCGAGTAAACAGCGATGTAAATAAACTGATTGTTTGTAAACACAATTGACTTGGAGGACACTTTATTTTGAGCTCAAAACAAGTTGTATTGCTCATTTTTTATTGTAATGTCCAATAGCATATATATATTGTTTTTTGATAACCTTTTTAAATAAAATATGAAAAAAATATTTAAAAATCGGTAAATTATTACGGATCTTCACCTTTATAGAGCCTTTAATACTGCAATGATAATTTGCAAACTTTATATGTGTTTTCCTAGTACTTAAAATAATAATTTTTATTATACTTAGTAAAATAATAATAATAATAATACTACTAATAATATTAATAATAATAATGCATTTGTATAACATTTATAATAATAATACTAAAATTTATTAAATTACCGTACCTGGTGGTGCCTGCGGTGGCTGCGCCATTTTTGTCCCGAACTGATTACAAGCAATAAAGCTAGCGAGCGACGGTTGTTTAATATTTAAAATGTGCTTTACTTATTATTTGATCAGCTAATCGACTTTGATCTGTTTTACAACAAAAGAAATATAACATCTTTGTAACTGTCTGAAAGGAAAGTAATTGCATTGATCTTGGCAAACACAAAAGAACGACTTAAAAACGTAGCGCCAAACTCACGGTGTATAACCATATCGGTCCCCCTCTCGGATGAAACGCTATATCAGTATCCCACTCTGAAGCGGTACCGGTCATTCTAGGATAAAAACAAGGTTCTGTGATGCAGAGTGGTCACCAAAAATGCGTTTTGAACCTTGAAGGACACGCAATGTGCCAAAAGTAAGTAATGTACGGAACATAAAAATCGTTCACTACTTTTTGCATGTACTTCGTTTTAATTTTCCGTTAACTGGAGCTTAGATATTAGCCAAACAGTTTCACGTTGCACTGTTGGCTCTCGCATCGTTGTGTAGTTAAAATGACTGTCTATTCGCAACAATACACTTTGGCCTAAAATGTGCATCAGACGCAAATCAGTTGTAACTATCTTCTTTTTAAAACCCATATTCATAAATGGAACGTATGTGAAATTGTCAGAAAATTGTCAATTTTGGTTTGCATGAAGCACAGGTACCACTCTCTTTTACAGAATTTCAGTGCACTGGCAACCCCTGTGATACTTATGTATTGTAATTTGCACTGGCCATGCATTTGATTTGCCAGAAACACGGCGCCAAAAGCAGAGGAAGTAAAAAAAATCAGACGTATCACAGCCCTCTGACGTGCCGAGAGGGTGTCATCCCGTGCGCTTACAAGTGCGACGAAACAAAACTTAGCCTACCTGAACAGAATTTAGCTACAATGTATAGGACCTTGATAATACAATAAACTGTACTTGAGCAATTCATTGAATTAACATTTAACACGTAGAAACATTATATGTTTTCTTATCTATATATGTCTATATATGTACCAAATTTTAAAGTGCGTACCGACGGCAATCCAATGCTTAATTTCTGGAATAAATAAATGCGTTAAAAGTATTTACTAAATGACCGCTTAAAGAGACCGTCAACCAGATTGACGAACAAAATAAAAGTTCTAAAACACCGTATTGTTTTACAATTATTAGTTTATATTGATTAAAATATCACGACTGGTATATTACATTGCTTGAAAAAAGTTCATATTTTTAGTATATTCGGTAATAAAATTTAGCGATGTGAAATCGAAAGTACAACGCGAAAAAAGGTGACATAACGATATACACACTATAAATAACGCAAGTAGATTGATCATTTTATATATAAAATATAAACAATTCACTACGCATGCACAATTTGCATTGCTGGGTTTACCACGTAACGATGATACTTGCTTTATTTATAGTTAATTGGTAGTTACCTTGTACATACGGGTCCAGTAAAATTGTATTACCTAAAATACTGAAAATATGAAAACTGAATAAAAAAAATTCAGCAATTTAATATATACCAGTCGTGATATTTTAATCAATATAAACTAATAATTGTAAAAAAATACGGTATTTTAGAACTTTTTTTTCCTTAATCTGGTTGACGGTCCTTTTAAACACAGCAAACATGTCAGATCAAAGCGCGCGCTTAAAAGACCATTGCTTGTAACCGTTCGTTTGTGTGCAAGCATAAGTTGACCAAGTTATTTACTGTCGGTTACTTACGGAATAAATACTGAACTCTATAATTGGCAAAGCCAATTATGAATTCTCGCCGTTTTCAATAGTTTCTGGATCTTATTTTAGTAACAGTAAACCAACTCTATCCGAGAGGTTACTTGTGAATGTATAATCACATATTGGATTTTTGCTTCATAAATATAGAAAGTAGATAGTATTTCAATATTTTTGAAAATGTCAAGGGTCTGTTCTCGTTTTAAACCATATCTTCCATTATTGTATGCAACTAATTTCATAAAAGCGATCAGATGTTTGTTTTTAACACGCAAAACATTTAATAATAAGAAAACTCTTATTCAATACCGGGACATTCATCGACTGTGTTGCTTATATATTAGTAACTAATCACTAACGAAGCAAAGAAAATACAGAACAGAACAGAATTTTATTACACATGAACTTTACAGTGTCTAGTGTTAAACAAAATGATAATACAAAATACATGAATATAGTAAGTCGTTGTTTTTTCTTACA